>NC_053165.1:14357969-14602969 GCF_016835505.1 Polypterus senegalus | reverse complement strand
AGGGTACGAAGTCCAGAACTTTACAATTTGCGTTTTTCATCTTTAGCCAGTATAGAAAATACCAAGGCACTGCAGTAAACGATACAAGTACGTTAGTGAGTCTTCGTTGTTTTGTTAATTTATTTTTAAAGTTTTTTTTTTTTTTTTTAATGATATTTTTCTCAAACAATAAAAAAAAATATATATATATTTTCCCTCGGGCAACCCCGGGTATTTAAGCTCGTTTGTAATAAATGTGCCTATTTTTGTGAGCTTTTCTGGGTATGAAGGGCTTCCACCAAACACGCCCATCTAGAAGCCTCCATCTCTTCAGCGTTTCTTTCATTTTGAGGTGTGCTTGTCGTCCGTCTCGGTGTATTTGGCTTTCAGAGGTGCTTAGTTCCATTCCACCATTTTATGACAAGTACCGAGTTATCATCCATCCATCCATTTTCTAACCCGCTGAATCCGAATACAGGGTCACGGGGGTCTGCTGGAGCCAATCCCAGCCAACACAGGGCACAAGGCAGGAACCAATCCTGGGCAGGGTGCCAACCCACCGCAGGACACACACAAACACACCCACACACCAAGCACACACTAGGGCCAATTTAGAATCGCCAACCCACCTAACCTGCATGTCTTTGGACTGTGGGAGGAAACCGGAGTGCCCGGAGGAAACCCACACAGACACGGGGAGAACATCCAAACTCCATGCAGGGAGGAGCAGCAGCGCTACCACTGCGCCACCGTGCCGCCCCACCGAGTTATCAGTTGATGCTAATTCCTGTGTGAACCTTTAATAGGTTTGGAGTTCTTGAAACGTTGCAAAACTTATAGAAAATCAAAACACAATGGACTGCGGTGGGCTGGCGCCCTGCCCGGGGGTTTGTTTCCTGCCTTGTGCGCTGTGCTGTCTGGGATTGGCCCCAGCAGACCCCCGTGTTCGAATATAGCGGGTTGGACACCGACCGACCGACCGACTGACTGAAAACACAACTGAGAATTAAAAGTCTTAATTTGGGTTGGGCGGAGAGTTTGTTTGATTTAAATCTTCATGTGCACCTCTCCATCCCTCTTTCACAGGTGAACAACACCTTGGACTACGACAACGCTCTGATTGCAGCCAACAACTTCCAGTACACCACCACCATCATAGCCTCCGACAACGGAATTCCTCCCCTCACGAGTACGTTTAATGTCTGTCACTTTGTGGGGTTTTTTTTAAGGTGGGCGATCGTTTGAGAGCATTCAGCTTCTTTTGGTTTTGTTGTTTTTTTGCTCATTTTTGTCTCTCTTTTTTAATTTTATTCTCCTACTATCTTTAAATCCTAAGTGAAGTATTCTAACGATGGAAAATTTTGGGCCAAAAAAAAATGAACCCTAATTAGCCATCTGCTGTATGCGGTCGTATCTCAAACTTCAGTTGGTTTGGATGTTCGGTGTCCTTTCACATTTTGTAATTCTTGTACGGACTTACCAAAGAAGACTCAAAGCTCTAATTGCTACCAAAGGGGCTTCTGCAAAATATTGAATTAACATAAATGAGAATTCATTTTGTTAATAAAATTGCAAACATTTCTGAAGACCCATTTGAACTTTGTCATTATGAGTTACCGGTAACGGTGCACTGCTATAACGATAACGTGCAGTGAATCCACTTCACTTGAGCATTCCTAGTGTCCGTCCTTTTTTTCTGTACGTTTACCATTCGTTTGCTCCGAGGCTGATGCGCTTGCTGATTCGTGAGCGGCTCTTCTTTTCTCCACCCTAGCCGCCCGCGTCTTCTCTTCTTGTGTCGCCATCTTTTGACGTTAAAACTGATCAAGTCCGTGTTTGTGTTTTAATTACTTAGTACGTTTTCTTACATTTTTCACTTCAGTCTTCAGTCTGCCTCAAGAATGATTTATGATATAAAAAGGTTGGGGAAGTTACGGCGAAGGTAGTAGGGAATGAGAATGGCGCCCATACGCATGCGCCACACGGCAGAGAGTTGATTCTACAATACAATCAAAATAAATAATAAAAAAAAAAAAGAGGAATAACCTTGGAGGTCAACCAGCAAGACCCCCCCGTGACCCTGTGTTCAGATTCAGCGGGTTGGCAAATGGATGGATGGTCAGTCATCACCCCGAAAGCGGACAGTAGACGTCACGTGGTTTGTGAGCTAACGGCTGATTTTAAAATCCTGGACAGACAAACGGACGGCCACGGCGGCGCATTATAGATGAAGACTGGCTGTAGATTGATGGGCAAAAATGACACACCACAAAGTACGCAGAAGGTGAAGGGGGCTGAAAACTTTCTCAATCCAGCATAAGCAAAACCAAGAACTTTAAAGGAGATTGAATGCAGAGCGGCCAAGACCGTCTCACCCCACATCCGCTCGCTTTGCCCGACAATTCAAAGGTCTTTTATTTTTTGATTTCTTTCAATATGCTCCATTGAGCTCACCCTACTTGAACAGCATTTCATTCTCACTTGCGACTCTTGTATTTTTCAGCTGAAATCCAAGTGATTGTGGTGGTAACTCCTGTGAATGAAGGTAACCCTCAGTTTCTGCCTCCGTTCTTCTTCAACGTGCGAGAGGACACTGTGCCAGGTGCTGGGGTTGGCATCGTGAAGGCTACTGATCCAGACTGGGAGTTCAATGCTATCGGCTTCTCCATTACCTCTGGCAATGAATTCTTCATTGATCCCATGACTGGTAATTACAACTGAATGCAAAGTCTGCTGAGTCTACCAGATTTTACTAAAGTGTTGTGCATTCATAGGCTTAGACAGGGGATTGTATACAGACCACCGCATACTGTACCTCAAATAGTGGGGTCCTGCTGAATGGTTTGGTTTGTTGGTGTAGACTTGTTGAACAAAAGTCACTGGCAGGGAGTGGATGGGAAAGTTGGCAAAGTAACGTGGAGGTTTTGATTTGTATTCAGTTTTAAATGGCTGCACTTTATAACAGCTGGAGTACCTGAAACTAAATAACTACTACAGTACTGAACACGTACTACTGGGATACTCATTAGGTGGGGTGTGGTGGGGGGTTCAACACAGGGCTTCTCTCTTCTCAACATCTGCATCACAACAGGGATAGACGTTCATGATGGTGACGAACCAAATGGTCCTGCTGATTGATGGCAACGGTATCTGTTGAGTTGTAGCGTATGCCAGGAGGCCACAGTATGAGTTTATCGACTAGTCGCCCAATTAGAAGTTGGCATGGCTCAGTTTAACTACCGGCTACATGTGGAATTCTTTTTCAGAAGCTCCTATCATTTTAACAGATACTGGAGGTACTGGTACTGGAGGTGGCTCTTCTTTCATTTTGGTCTGGTAGACAAAGCTGTGAAGGTGATGTAGCTTTGAGGTGGTCTTGCAGCCTTTGTGTGTTCTGATTCTACTAATTCTCTGTGTGTGTGTATATATGCTTTCTATTTTTTATATAGAGAGAGAGAGAGAGAGAGAGAGAGAGAGAGAGAGAGAGAGAGAGAGAGAGAGAGAGAGAGAGAGAGAGAGAGAGAGAGAGAGAGAGAGAGAGAGAGAGAGAGAGAGAGAGCGCTATTGAGAGGGCGGCACGGTGGCCCAGTGGTAGCGCTGCTGCCTCACAGTAAGGAGACCCGGGTTCATTTCCCAGGTCCTCCCTGCATGGAGTTTGCATGTTCTCCCCGTGTCTGCGTGGGTTTCCTCCCGCAGTCCAAAGACATGCAGGTTAGGTGGATTGGCGATTCTAAATTGTCCCTGGTGTGTGCTTTGTGTGTGTGTGTGGGTGTCTGGTGGTGGGTTGGCACCCTGCGCTGCATTGGTTCTTGCCTTGTGCCCTGTGTTGGCTGGGATTGGCTCCAGCAGACCCTTGTGACCCTGTGTTCGGATTCAGTGGGTTGGGAAATGGATATATATATATATATATATATATATATATATATATATATATATATATATATATATAGAGGGATAGATATATATCTCTACAGTGCTCCAATCTACATACATACTCTATCTACAGTGGGTACAGAAAATATTCAGACCCCCTTCAATTTTTCACTCTTTGTTATATTGCAGCCATTTGCTAAAATCATTTCAATTAATTTTTTTCCTCATTAATGTACACACAGCACCCCATATTGACAGACAAAAAAAAGAATTTTTGAAATTGTTGCAGATTTATTAAAAAAGACAAACTGAAATCTCACCTGGTCCTAAGTATTCAGACCCTTTGCTCAGTATTTAGTAGAAGCACCCATTTAAACTAATACAGCCATGAGTCTTCTTGGTTTTAGATGTAACAAGTTTTTCACACCTGGATTTGGGGATCCTCTGCCATTCCTCCTTGCAGATCCTCTCCAGTTCTGTCAGGTTGGATGGTAAACGTTGGTGGACAGCCATTTTTAGGTCTCTCCAGAGATGCTCAATTAGGTTTAAGTCAGGGCTCTGGCTGGGCCATTCAAGAACAGTCACAGAGTTGTTGTGAAGCCACTCCTTCGTTATTTTAGCTGTGTGCTTAGGGTCATTGTCTTGTTGGAAGGTAAACCTTCGGCCCAGTTTGAGGTCCTCAGCACTCTGGAGTAGGTTTTTGTCCAGGATATCCCTGTACTTGGCCGCATTCATCTTTCCCTTGATTGCAACCAGTCGTCCTGTCCCTGCAGCTGAAAAACATGATGCGGCCACCGCCATGCTTCACTGTGGGGACTGTATTGGACAAGTGATGAGCAGTGCCTGGTTGTCTCCACACACTGAGGAGAGGCAAGACACATGACAGCCCGCATGGAGTTTGCTAAAAGACACCTGAAGGACTCTGAGATGGTGAAAAATAAGATTCTCTGGTCTGATGAGACCAAGATAGAACTTTTTGGGCTTAATTCTAAGCGGTGTGTGTGGAGACTGACAGACTGACACTCTCTCTCTCTCTCTCTCTCTCTCTCTCTCTATAGATATATATATATAGAGAGAGATAGATAGATATATATAGAGAGAGATAGATATATACCGGTGTATATAGAGAGAGAGAGAGAGAGAGAGATCGGGGTCCTCAATCACAGTCCTGGTAGGCCACAATGGCTGCAGGTTTTTTTTCTCTAACCCAGTTGCTTAATTAGAAAACAATTCTTGCCAATAATTTAATTTCATGGCTTGTTAGTACTTTAACTCTGCCATGTCCGCTCCTTCTCTTATCCGAGATTTCCTTCCCCTTTCTGAGTAGATCATCCAAATGATTTGAAACAGACGAGTACTTCTCAGTCCTTTACTTTTTTTCTCTTCACTTTCCTTCCAAGTATTTAGTTAAACCCAATAGTGTGTGATAAAAACACGCAGGTGTAAATGGTTACAAGCTAAATGGAGAACTGCTGGTCTCTTTTGTTCTTTGCATCTTATTGCTAATTGGGAGCCATTAAAAACCAAGAATAGTTTAAGACTAAAATAAGCAATAAGGGTTCAAAATCTTAATGAGCGAGACCACCAAAGTGAAGCAGGAGTGTCACTTGAGCAGTAAGGGCTTCTTCTTATGTAGAACTGTAATTGGGTTGGAGCAAAAACCTGCAGCCCTCCAGGACCGTGCTTGAGGACCCCTGATCTGTCTCTCTATAAATGTTTGTGTGTCTATATGTATATTTTATATACGCATAGTATTCTAGTATTTAGCACACATACATGTTCAAGAGGCTAAGTTGTTGTTGAGAACATGTCATCAATATGTGCACATCATCTGCTTTTGTTTGCGGGTTATTTAATCTTTCATTGTTTGTTTGTTTCTTTCTTTCTTTACATCGTATTTATCATTGCTGTCTGTCCAGTTTTCATATGTGCCAAATGTATCCAAGTTTGTGTCCGAGCCTGTATTAATACAAATTAAAACTCCAGTAATGGCACAGACCTCAAGTACCGCTTTCTGGCCCAAGATAGATGCCTATTATTTGCACATTTTCCATGTTCTGTTCTTCAGATGGTTTACAAGCACTGTATTTTTTTCTTATTGTACAGGGGAGCTCTATTTGAGAACAAAGCTGGATTACGAAACACAACGCACTATCCTGCTAAATGTACAAGCTGTGGATCTCAATCAGGATATTGAGCCAGACCCAGCCAAGCAGAGAAAGTCAAACCAAGAGATCACAATTAACGTTATGGTACGGTATGGTCCTCTCTTAAATCCAAAATGTTGTGTCTGTTCAGAGAGTGATGTTTTACCAGTTAGTACAAGTCACCTCTGGGGATGAATAAAAGTGATTTTTGAAAAGTAGAAGATTTCCATTTGTCTGCCCTAATCTCAATGGGCATAACGATTCACGAGGTGTCTACAGAAAGTGCTGTGGTTCCCGTTGGCCAAACACTCAGTAATCGCTAATAATGCTAATAGCTGAACAGGTTTCCAGGTCACTGATTAGGAAAAGGGTGAGAATGAAAACCTGCAGGCCTGGAGTTCGACACCCCTGTTCTAGGGCATCACACAGACATTCAACAAAATGAAATTCGGAATCGTTTCAAATGGTACCTGCTTTGAATCTAACCGGACTCTGCGTCTTTTCTTTAGAATGTGAATGATAACCCACCAGTCTGTGATCCTACTATGTCTGAGTTTAGTATTTACTCGACCCTCAAGAGCGACAAGTCTATCGTATCCTTCTCCTGCACAGATGCGGATGGCAATGGGCTGACGGCCACAATCATCACTGGTGAGGAAGATGGCATGAATTCATATTTTTTTTTTTTGATCAGACAAACTCAAGTGAAGGGTACATTTTTATGAAGAGCCTCACAATGTTGGATTTTTGCATGTTATTTATTATATATTATGGCCTCCATGTTTACGCTCTGAAATTGCTTTTTCTTAGGCAGCGCCACTAATCGATTTTCGATCCTGGGTATGGCGCTCTATTCCAAAAACGCATTCTCCTATAACCCAGATGGCGTGTTTGACCCCACAACGTTTGAGATTCTAGTTCAAGTTTCTGATGGCAAATATTCTACAACCGTGGTGGTGATTGTCCATGTGGTGCCATGGGTGACTACAGCACCAACGACCACAACACCCAAACCGGTAAGCATCCAGCAGCAGAAAAGTCGATTAAAATTTAATTTAAATGTTTCATAGGAGACCAGAGTGGACATCTTTACCACACTTGAAATCACATTAGCTTATCGGTGAAAAATAACAGGTGGGAAGCTCATGGCCTTGTAACCTATTGACCTTTTCAACATCTATCTCTATATTATATCTCTCTCTATATTTACCCACCCCCACACTATATCTCTCTCTCTCTCTCTCTCTCTCTCTCTCGAGAGAGAGAGAGAGAGAGAGAGAGAAATATATATATAAATAAATATAAAATTCACTAAGACAAGACACCTATGGAGCACGCAGGAAGGAGCCACGCCCACCAACTCCAAGACCATTAGATACGACGACAACTCGCAGAGCCACGCCCACCAACGCGGACTCGACGACACAGGAAAGATGGCGTCGTTTATATTCGTCTGTCGTAGAGGCCACATGCAGTGCAGGTCAGGTTAATGTCATGTGCATGTCATGCACCTCCGAGCCACGTTGACTGTTCATAGAGGCATGTTTCTCACGGAGGTGAGTCGCCATGTGCAGCGTGTAAAACAGTTTGCGAGGGGTATCCCATGAGATCCTTAAAACAATCCTTGACAACTGAGGTTAAAACACAATGAAGTAAGCAGTCTTTAAAAAAAAAAACGAGTTTTCAGTTATGATGCACGACCGCTACATACAGCAATTCGCATCCGCGACAAACGTGCGTCGTCTTAGATGCTCCTGCAGGAACACAGAAAGTCTACGTGAGTCACAGGTGCATCTGGACTATGCAAAGACGACGATGACGACGACTCAAGTGACGAGTTGGAGGTGGGCACATGAGCGATGGCGGTCCGCCAGTTTTCAGTCACGGACGATTGTGTGTTGGTTCGTTCCGTGCATTGTTACAATGTTGCTTTTCTTGCTGATTTATTACCGATTTTTCAAATGTTAATTTTCTCCCTGTGCTTAAAAATCATTAAAAAACCGGCCTGATTATGCGGCGTATGGTACGCCGCGGGTTGGCTAGTTTTATTAAATACAACTAGGAGGCTCACTTCACTCGCCAACCCCTGGACGGGCGCTACACACTAAGCCACTTTGTGGTTCTGCCGCTCGCGTATGGGGAAGTGGATGTACAATTTTTAAACAAGATTACATACGCATAAAAACTATTTTACATTACAGCAAGTAATTAACCATAGAAAAAAATAGTAAAACGTAATAAATTGAAAGAAAATTGTTTCTTGCTGCTTTACTGGTATTTGTTGTGTTATACGTTTTTTTGTTCTGTTTGGCTTTGAAATTAAAACACAAATACTTTTTAAATTTATACTTTTTCTGTTTTTCATTAACTTTTCATCAATATCACATTGAATTTTGATTCAGCGTTTGGACTTGCATCGTGACAACGCAGTGTAGAACTGCCCGTGGGTGAATATCGTTTCTTTCTCTCTAATAAATAAACCGACTTTTTCGAATGTTTGTCCCTGTGATTTGTTAATTGTCAGAGCAAAAGCTATTCTAACGGGAAGGTTTAAATGTTTTAATACGAATGGCATATCAAGATCTCCTTTGGGGTCTAATGTTCTGTGCGGAAGATGTACTACATTAACTTTTTCTTGTTGCCTGTTAAAATTTTACATGTCAGAGTTGTTTGACCAATTCTGAATAAAACTAATCCTGTCTTATTGCATAGCCCATCACTCATACATAAATTACGCAATAACACTACAATACATCTTTCTTTCAACAGTAGTTCGGCCGGTGGAAGACCGGACGTTGTTAACGGTTGTAGATATTCTTCAAGATATTGTAAGTTGATGATCTTCCAGACCATCACCACCAACTGTTTCAACAACGTCTACTGTATTGATACGCATTTAACCAATTTGCTGCGTAGCCCATCGTCAATTTTTGCGTCAATTTGTTTGACGTCATCATTTCTCGGTGTTAGGATTGCCCTTGCACTCATTTCTTCTTTTGATAACCCTTCAGGATGAAATTCTTCAATAAGATTTGGACATAATACTTCTTCTTTTATTGGGAACTTAGTGAGGAAAACGTAAAAATTTATAAGAGGTGAGAGTGCCCCTTCTGGCCAGTTGAGAAATGACATTAGATTTGGGATGTTTGGAAGTTCCCAGACCTGAAATGTCAAGAATAGGAGAGGCTAAAGATCTCTGAAATGGTACGTGAGGTGAAAGGAGTGATTGTTATTACTTCGGTGGGCAAGTACACAATGTACCCCACCCGTTAGGGAGGTGCAGCGGTTTAAGAAAGTATGTAAGAGACGCACGTTACTGCTTTCCTTTTCATACTTTGTCCTGCCTCTCATGTTCATCCCCTCCCTGGGTAATTAATTTTATAACAAATAAAAGTCCTCCTTGTATTACGGACTTCACTGGCATTATTTAGGCTGGTAAATACTTGTATAATATATACTTTATCATTTGCTTATCTGAAAGAGTGTTCTCTATGGAATCACTTCAATTACAGCATACTTAAATGATGTCAAAGCATTCAAAGTTTTATTTCCTTTTCGGCCTCTTCCTACTGAATTCATTCCCCTGAAGTTTGCCTTGTTTCCGTATTTTCTTTTAAAGTGTTAGGCAAATGCACAGTAAATACTCTGTAGAAGTAGGCTGCACATTATGCGTCATTAAGCGTCATTACCCGGATTTTTATTTTTGTTTTGGCTACTTGTAGACCAAATCGAGCCAAGTGGTCACTCTGCTTGAAACGTACTGGGAGCCGGAGGTCTGGTATGTCGTCGTCCTGACTGTGACTGGGGCCCTCATCCTCATTGGCTTAGGGCTGCTGATACTGAAGATTCTGCAGTGGTGAGTTAACATGTAACTAAATGGTAACTGTTGAAAAGGCAATATAGTATTTGTGTCGTTAATTAGTTGTCGCTCACCTTCAATTACTAGTTCTTGTGATTGGCCTGTGCTGAGTTGGAACTTGGCCAATCAGAGGCTTCACTTTGAACATTATAGATTAGTTTGGTGGCGGCGTAGCAGTAGAGTAGGAGCTTCATTTGTTAAATGTGAAAGTTTGCGTAATTATATATAAAGTAAGTGGAATTTAATTGTTCGTCCTTAAAGTATATTGTTTATGTGTTTAAATTTGTAATTTGGGTATATAATATTTTAGTACAGTTTCTAAAATATACACTTTTGAGGAAGCTAAAGTACAGTTGAACAGACGCTGTTTGCAGTTTCACACACCTATCGTTTGTTATAGACTGTGGTGGGCTGGCGCTCTGCCCGGGGTTTGTTTTCCACCTTGCGCCCTGCATTGGCTGGGATTGGCTCCGGCAGACCCCCCTGACCTTGTTGTTAGGATATTGCGGGTTGGATAATGGATGGATGGATGGATGGATGTTTTTTATAGAATTACAGTATTATGGCATCCTCATGTAAAATGTGTACATTTACTTATTTAAGTTGAGTAAATACTTTATGGTTTAGCGTTCTAGCAATTTTGTGATATTGATGTTGAGTGTAGTTCGCCATCTAGTGGGGAAAAATAAAGTACCTGTTTAATAACTAATGTTTAACATTGACAAATTTAAGAGAAAGAAACCTGTGATAGCTAATTTAAGTGTACTGTATTATTTTATTTAGACCATACCTTCACATTTGTATAACATTGGAAGAAATTAATAAACAGAATTTGGACAACTTCATCCATCTCTGACTGGATGTGTGTAGTGGTTGTAATTTAATCCTGAACCAACTTAATTGTTCACTACAGTAACATCAAAAAAAAAAAAAAAAAAGGTAGGAAATCCACCCTACAGAAACCCCCACCCGACACATCTTCAGTTCAGTATTTTACTATCCAGCACTTCAACTGACAACATCTCCAGACTTTTGTTAAAAGCAGGTTTCAAATCTGTGCAGATCACTTGCCCAGAGAGGTAAACTGAATAAACAGTGTGCTCCTCCGTCGTGATCCTCCATGAATCTTTCCAGAAATGCTTCACGTCATTATCACTGAAGAGGTTCTTGTGATTTCAAAACCGAAGGTGCTGGTTTTGTCAATGCAATCAAATTTGTTGCAATGTCATTGATTTTGCACTCTAATGGAAACACTGCCACCCCAATTTAAAAGAGGGACAGACACCCTTCCTGGCCACCTTACTGGATATGAATTTACCTCTAATGCTACTTGGGAGTTTTATAAATAAAAAAACCTGGAGATTTGGGGTAATTTTTATACTTAAAAGGACAGATCACTAAGCTCTTTGAAATGTACAAGACTTGGATCAAAAAGTGAAGGCAATTTCAAAATCACACCGTAATCGCGACGGGTTGAAGTCCATGCAATCCAACACCTTTGTGATGACTTATGGGTACCGTATATACTCGCGTATAAGCTGGGGCTTGATTTTAGCGTATAATTTCCGGTATTTTATGTCGTCGGTTGTTGAAGTCGAATGCGGAAAACTCTTGCTATTGGTCCAAGAGATTTATATGCTAACACCCACCTGAGAGAGTAACCATGGAGACTGTCTCTATTGTGCCTACGTGTCCACACGTTAAAACCCAAACTATTCCGAAGTGACGTTTGCAGTGTTTTGTATCTCACACCCTCATACACCTTTATCGTAAGAGCATCCCTTCTCTACGTTGGAGCGTTCGATCAGAAGAAAATACGCTGGTGTTTAAATTTAAAAGTTGTTAAAGTAGCGAAAGAAACTGGTTAACTGCGCTGCAGCAACAAAATTCGATGCGTCTGAGAAACTGATGCGAGATTGGAGGAAGCAAGAAGATAAAAAAAAATGAAGTGGTGTATTTTTGAACCGGGGTGTAAGTCGGGTCTGATTTTATGATCGATTATATGTGAGTCGGTAGTTTGAATACACACAGTCTGGAGTTTTGCCCTTAAGTCCAGTCAAATGCAAGTGGAAACTCTGCTGCAGGACCACCCTATTGTCAAACAACACACCACACAGGAAGTGAAACCTACCGAAATTCACAAGGACCACCAACAGGTTATCAAGGCATGGGCCAAAGCCCTTTGAGTTAGCAACACTAATTTCTAAACAAATCCAAATCATATTATGTGATATCATCTACTGCTAAATTGTACTTCGTAAATTTTTATAATGTACTGAGCATTTGTTCTGTGTATTGTATTTACTCCCCTTTTTTTGACACCCACTGCACGCCCAACTTACTTGGAGAGGGGTCTCTTTGAATTGCCTTTCCCAAGGTTTCGTCCATTTTTTCCCTACAAGGGTTTTTTTTTCCTGAGTTATTTCTTGTCTTCTTAGAGAGTCAAGGCTTGGGCTGGCAAGAGGCAGGGCCTGTTATATCCCATTGCAGCACTTCTTGTGTGATTTTGGGCTATACAAAAAATAAATTGTATTGTATTGTATTGTATTGTAATGGTCATCCCAAAAGTCTACATTACCCAACCCTTTTACAACTATACATATTCTGTTTAACATACTTGGTTCACATGTTGCCCTGGTGCCAAACAGTGCTTACTGGCCATTTTAGAGCC
This sequence comes from Polypterus senegalus, assembly GCF_016835505.1. Taxonomy (NCBI): domain Eukaryota; kingdom Metazoa; phylum Chordata; class Cladistia; order Polypteriformes; family Polypteridae; genus Polypterus; species Polypterus senegalus. Next base: position 14,590,440 of record NC_053165.1, on the reverse strand, counting down.
ATCAGTGTCTTTGGGATGTGAAAGGGATTAGAACACCCAGGGGAGCGCCACATCGCTGCAGACTGCCATGCTATTCAAATTCTGCAAACACAGCGGGTGTGTTAGCTGGCTGGCAGGCAGCAGTACTAACTCCCATGCATTACATAAGCAGTCTTATTTATTAAGGAACGTTACTCACAAATCTGCCAAACTCTCCTGATTTAATATATTACAGAGATTCAGAAAATAGTTGGGTGTTTTAAATTTGAGTTTACCATACAGTTGTTTTCTGAATCCTATAAAGCACTTTGAGCTCCATCCTCTGTACAAAAGTGTACTACAGAAATAAATGCTGCTGTTATTGAATCAAGTCTGGATTACAGATGCCCACAGCCTATTCTGCTACTTTAACATGCAAATCGCCACATTTTAGGATATCGCAGTCGCCACCTAATCTAAAATGAGATTTCAATTCATATGCGAGTACCTGGAATCCTCCAAAACAAGATGGGTCGATAATACGTAATCAAAGGAGTAACCTGATGGTATCTGAAGCAGTGCCTCTTAATCAATATGCCATCACTCTGTCCTGTTCATATGTAAAAACCATAATGTGGCTTTGGGAAAGGAATTGATACAAAAGTAAAATATGAAAATACAAAAAAATAGCTTGTTTTAAACATCTGGTTTGCAACTTTCTATCATGAAAATAAAAGTAAGAAGTAGTATGGTGGTGAAGTGGTAAACTCTGCTGATTCAGGGGTTCAGTGTTCTTGAATCACACACTCGCTTGTTTGCCTGTGTGACTTTTTCTCCCACCTTCCCAAAGCCCTGTGTATTAACAGTATCACCAAGTCATAATTTTATTAATGACAAATGACACTAAGAACACAGGAGACACAAGTGCTGAATAGTGTCCATGTATCTTATTAGCAGTGTTTCATTACATGTTTAAATTATACAACAGGATCACTTATCTCCGTGGTAAAGTCTTGCTTTCAACTTTTCAGGTGTTCAGTTTGTAGGCCTCCTGTTCAAGAAATGACCCAGCTGCTGATACAAAAGACGTAAGTTAATAATCTACTATTAATATCTCGATTGTCTGTCTTTTTTGTTCTGATAGATAGATTGTATTTGCCCCCAAGGGGAAATTAAAACATTAAAGAAGGTCAAGAGAAGAAAAATATATATAAATATTTATTATAATCAACCACCCAAAACACATACAAGATACCTCTTATGGCAAAGAGGTGCTGCTGCTGCTGTCAGTAACAGGTTTGTACAGTAGGTGGCAGTAAAATGGTGAGACTTCTCCTTGTGTACAGGTTTACATTTTACACTTAAAAGGCGTTAATACAGCAGGTTCAGCTGGCCATGTCCACAAAAGGAACACGCCGTTCGATCCAAAGTGGCCAGGTTGATGACACCAAAATTCAGCATGACTCATTGTTAGAGAGTTCACAATGGAGTGAGTTAGTTTATATATCCACAAGGTCCTGCCAAATTGCATTTGAAAAGATTGGATCACATATTTATGCTTTAACTGTAATCTGCTTGCTTTTTCTAGTATATTTAAAGGTTAAGTCTCAACACCCCCTTCCACTCAGTCTGATAATATCAAATTTAACCTGCACAGCATTAAATGGCATCTGACATAGTAGGTTTAAACTGGTTCTGCAATCTACCAAATGCCACAATACCTGAATTCAACATGAAACATGATAGTTCTTTCAACCTAAAAAGGAATCAAGGCTGGCCCATCTTAAATTCTATCCACCTTACTTTTACCCTTGCTCTAAATTTTCACCTTTGCCATCCTCAGGCATGGTTTGCTTCTGACCACAATGTTACCAGCTGAATGCAGGAATATTTAATCTATCCCACTTTACATTTCTTAAAGTCTCTTACATTCATAGATGTTGTGGACATGAGGTAGCCTTCAGATCCTCGGTGCTCACCTTGCGACATCTGTCAAGTTCAGAGCTCATTAGAACAGCACTTGAGACAAGCCAAAGCTCAGATCAGCGATGATAATAGCATATTCTCTGTTTAAAAAGTACAGTACCGTAAGTACTGTAACATGCCAAAGCTTAAATCATCAAATTATTAATAACAAAGTTTAACAAAGAGAAAGGGAGCTTCTCTCAAAAAGCCTACTGTGCCATGGAAGAAAGAAATACTTGTCCAGATTAGAAATTGCCTTTTAGGATTTATAGCTCAGTACCTTTTAGTCTGTGTGGATATGTTTACAGCAAGGCTCAGTATTCAGGCCAGCAGACTCTATAGAAATCTACTCAACACCCTGCAAATTAGACATACAGAACACACACAGATAAATGTTCATGTGTGTCACAATTAAATTATTTTCCCCATGCTGTAGCTTAAGCTAGAAACTGAAAAGATTTATTTTACTTCAGATTTCTGATGCTCAGCATGAAACACTGGGTCTTGAAACCATCTCAACATACTTACTGTAAGACGGACTCATTTTCTTTTGGTTTACAGCTTGTCTCCTCTAATTTGTTTTTTTTGTGCGTGTATTGCCTGGCATCCAGATAAGTTGCCCCCCACATTTCAACCCCGGTAAATTACAAAGATATTAATTTAGTACATAATTGTATTTCACATATTTTTTTGCAACAGCATGTGATATTAATTTTTGCAAAATCATTTAGATTTGTTTAATCGAAATAAAAATGTATATATGTTTACAGAACGTTTAATTTAAGTGATGCACTATTGCTAACTTTATCATTTTGCTACAAAAATGTTTAAATTAGAAAAGTCAGTTAAGAACACTGCGAACGATTATTCACTTTATTTTTTCTAGAAACTTCCAACACTCAAAACGTCTGCATGTGGGCATTAGAAGTTACTGGGGTGAAGAGAAATATCATGGAGGCAAAATGTAGTTTTGTTGGCAAACGTGCTGGGGCGAAAATTCCGTAAACCATATCACCCAGACTCGTGGCACTATGCACAGTTGTTCCTTTCCTCATTGGTTTTACTGAGCTACTGTCATGCACTACTTGCCTTTGCTTTCAGACACCGATTGATCCCTTTGGATTTCTTTGTCACCAGCTAATAATCTAAATAACATTACATTTTACATTTTATTGCTAAGTACGTAAACTTTAATACTGTATTAACTTTTGCTATATGTAATCCCACTATTTTCCCCCTTGTTCTAGGTCTGTGGATTTTAGAGACAATGCTCAGAAGCCAGCAGCAGATGTACAGGAAGGACCAGCAACACCATCGGTTAGTAAGGAAAACTGTCATTAATTTGCATTCCTAAAAAGAGAAAACATCCGTATGACTGTCAAAATGTCAGGATGCTACACACCTGTAAACTGAAATATATTACATTATGTAATATACACGTCTGTAAAACAATACATTTTCTACAATGTTTACTCCAACATGAATTAAAAACCAGGAAGCAGTGTTTAAAATTTAATATTTTTTTGTTATATCTCAAAACAGGATTTTGATGGAAAAGCAAGAGATCCAGGTACATTTTTTTTTTTTTTATATATATATATATATATATATATACTTAAAGTTGGTGGTGACATTTAAAAAGAACTAGCACTACAAATGAAGCACGACAGATTCTAACAAATTTACACTTGAAAAATATTCATAAGATTTCTAAATACATACAAGGGAGCTAAAGGAACATGAAAAGAGATTATAGAGTGCTGGTGTCAACCCTCTGGTGGTTGTTTTGGCAAATTTCAAAGGTCAGTTTTTTGCTGGTAATGAATCACGTCACTAAAATCAGCACTCGCTTCAGCCATTTACAGGGTTAAACAAACGTTGTAAACGGCTGCCAATTAATAAAGAGATGCACACATCAATAGTCTTAACATATGAACTAGCACCTGCATGTATTAATCTAAAAGCAGCTAAATAAATAAAAAGAGAAAAAGGTTAAGGGATTCAGCTGTACTGAATTCCCCACAAATGTATCTTTTTCACCAAAAATGTTACAACGTACTACTAAAGCTTTGACATGGCAGGACATAAGAAGGAAGCATGGTGAGTTCTAACACAATAGTTAATTTATTGAATTAAAAAATAACTGCATTATTATTATCCCAGCAGAACTGGATGTAAGGCAAGAAGCAAACGTACCAGTATGGCAGTCTTTAGCGCGGCTCAATCACAAAGCCAAGCAGAAAAGAGTGTGCTGTGTGAATTCCAGTAGCAGGAACAGACAGATAAAGTGTTAGTTTAATCCAGCTACTGTATTTGCTACAGATATGTTCAAACAGTGTGATCAGGTGACACAGCATTCATAGCGCAAATCGTCAAGGACTCTGGTCAACGATGTAAAAAGTGGATGGACGTTATTTACTTCACAGCACACGAAGGACTAAACGCATTTGTAAAACACAAGAAAATTGGATCCCAGGCTTCATGCTTTTCAGATTCACAGCAGCCAACGATGGAATTTTTTTTTTTTTTTTGCTTAGTTTAATGCCATCAGGGTGTTTTTGCCAAAGGAGAACTCCAGAAGCACATTTGCAAATGGGAGTTTGTAAGAAACTAGGTTTCTGTGTTAAGCGGGTTACTCTCCTTATCCCAGTTTTGTATGTGCATGAAAATGTCATAGGAGTCTGATGAAAGAAATTAAATCAAAAGAATCAATGCATTTAAACAGGTCTTGGAAAGAATTAAAACAATAAAGTGAATCAAAAAGTTAATCACTAAGAACAGATGGATAAACCAAAATTAAATCAGTTAAAAGAAAGCCATGCAGCGAATGTGAACCTGTAGGAAAAGAGTGCAACACTTCTAGAGTACTGCAGTGTGTGGGAATACCAATTGTAGATCTGATGGGGTAAAATTAACATATTAGTCAATAAAGTCATGCAGTCCCTGAAGCAATAATCAAATATAACTGAGTGTCTCACATTTATCTGTAGATGCTATATATTTATAAGGAAAATCTTAAGATTTTTTTTTTTCTGTTTCCTAGTTACAGGGAAATACTACCTGTTCAACTCCCAGACAGGGCAGAGACGATGGAATTGAGTACAGGGGGCTTAGAATCGGCTTTCTCTGCAAAACCCTTGTCATGTCAATTGTAAGAACCTGCATGAGGTACTTATGGTGGAAGTAAATACTTTTTGTCTGCAACTTGATTCTGTTAGCCTTCAGGCACCCGAGGTGTCATTTGATAGTAAAATGTAAACTGAAGCTACAACTGAGGCACGTGGCAGTTCTACAAAAATAAGCCTTTGAATTTTTGTTCTTTTGTATATGCAACACTGAGTTAACTGAAGACTGGTGTCTAGCACTTTTTCAATTTGAATGTTTAGAAAACAATTGTTATTATTTATTAATTGGAATAATGGTTGCAGTCTAAATGTTTACTGAATTATAAGCATTAATAAACAGCTACTTTAAAATACTTAAGTTGCTTAGAAGCGAGTTTTTGGAGAAAATGTGATTCAATATATGTGAATGTCTCCCTGTCAGAATCTAAAGCATACACACAGACAGACATCAACAGGAATTTTGAGTGACTGAACCTTTATTTAAATTAAATCATTAAGCATTTTACTCTTTACCAAAAGACTACTCTTTATTTTTTGTTAGGTTTTTCTTTCCATCATGTAAAGGAAAAAAAAGAAATATTAAGCCCTACTAATCCATGCTACCCCTAACAGTGAGTTCTAAGAGTGAGAGATGTAAACAGAGCAGAGTCAAGGCACACAACGTACTGCAAAAGAAATGGACTGGGAAAATACAAAAAAAAGATGTTATGTACTTACATGTATTAAATATACTTCAAAAGAAACATCTGGATTTCCCCCCACCCCTCATGAAAAAGTTTTTATTTTGTATATATTGTTAAAAGGGAACTTATGCTGGCCTGTGCAAGTTACAATTTTAAAACAAAAAAAACTCTTAGCCATCACGCAGCAGTAAATGGGAGATTTTGCTAGAAATGAGGACTTTGTGTAAACATTATCAAATAGCACTTTCCATCCTTTTCTTCTTGATTCCTGTCCCCATACATACATTTTCCAGCCCCTGTTATTTTAAAAAATAGTTTAAGCTCTCAAATGCTTCATAAAATTTTCACATCAAACTAAGACTTCAAATAAACATCTAAAAATAAGCAACTAACTGTTTTTTGTCAATTAAAAAATGATTTGCTGTCTTGACTTAATACTTAAAAAAGACATCTTGGAATTACACAACCCCTCAAATTTAAATATAAAAAATAATAATGAAAGAATACATAACATAACTGGGGAATCTGCAGCCCCGCAGGCTTTTAAAATGCTCTCCAAGCTATCAGTTCCATTATTTTTCCTTTCTTATACAAAAAAGCAGACAAAAGCAGGATTCCTTAGCCAGTGCAATCTGTCCTGGTGGGTCCCATGCGTCTCTCTGATGAACAGAGCAGTTCAAGTAATCCTGTGAGGGTACAGAAAGGGAAAACGCCATCAACCCCAGCACTGGTGTACTGTACAGCCATTGCTCTGCATTTGTTAACAGCAAAGTGGGAACTAAGGCACAATATACATATTTAGAAATTCTTAATTAAAAAAAAAAGTAATGAAAGAACTGGGGAATTTGTTGTTTTTCTTTGATAATGCAGCCCATTGGCTTTAAGTAACTGGATTGAAATATTTAGTTCATCCTAAAAAGAGGATATAAACATGTAAAGGTTCCTGTGAGCACACCTAAATCAGAGGGTATTTAGGCAACTCGCGAGCTTCAGCTGCTAACCGAATCCACCACAATCAGAACAAAAGCACAGCCAGTTTAGTCATTTACTGTACAGATCTCTTAACATGCAATTCAACTCTCCAAACACATCACATAAGGGTTATTTTTCAAGTCAATAAGAAAAAGACCCATAACGAAGGCCATTATGACACAAAGTACATCGTGACAGTATTTTTTTAACTGCATTTGGGGAAAAATGTTTAGTATACTACTTGATACATTAAACAAACCATATGGTACATTAAAAACTTTAATTGCATTTCCTGTGTCCAGCATCCTGGCACCACCACAGAGACAATAGCTACAGTTTAAGGAAAAGTCAAAACCTGTCTATTATTTAATAATTTCATATATTCTGTACAGATACAAAAGATTTTCTTACCTCCATCCCAAAAATGTCTCTTCAAAATAGTCCACAATCTTTCAGGTTGTTTTTGATGATGACATCAGTAACTGCGTCAAAGACAAACTGCACGTTCTTGGTGTCTGTGGCACAGGTGAAGTGGGTGTAGATCTCCTTACTGTCCTTTCGCTTGTTCAGGTCTTCAAACTTGGTCTGAATGTAACTGGCTGCCTCCTCATACTTGTTTGCACCTGAAAAGTTAGAACTGATTGTTCAGAAATGAGGATGGGGAACATTCATAAGGCTTGTTTCTGTCTTTATCTGAATGAAGTGGAATATAGAGAAAAAATCCATTTTGAAAAAATTCCCCAGTGTGTCTACCCTTCATTCTGCTGTGCCCTGGCTTATGCAATAATGACATATACACATATTCTTCCATGCTGAAAGTATGAGGAATACCAGATGCAAACTGTGAGGTGGCAGTGAGTTACTAAGCTGAATGCCAGATTATTTGTATGATTTCAAGGTTGATTTGTTTTAGGAGCAGGCTCTCTAAGATGTACCGTATAGGAAATTGGATGGCAAAAATGGACAGGCATTCATCAAATGTGTATATAGACATTTATTTAATTTGGGTACTGTGTGCTTAAACCAGCACACTTGTCTCTCTCTGCCTACACTTCCCTGAATGAAGCTCTCAAGTTCACTTAGTTGACAGAACAGGAGGCACGTCTGAGTAGATGTTGCTCTGCTCTCTTCTCACAGAAGGCAGCAGGAATACCAACATCCTAAAAGAATATTAGAAATGGTGATGGGCTGCATTCAGTCACAAATCAGACAATAACTTAGAAATCCAACTGAGATCACATCATTCCTATGACTCAAACACCACTGTTATGAAGATATGCATGTTAGGACTCAGTGGGGTTTACATGCAGGAAGCGAGGCACAGTAAAGGTTCAGTAAGGCCACAAGGCATAGAAGAAAAAAAAAATTTGCACAAACATTTTTTTTTTTATTTCATGTTATTTGCTGGTCTTTCACAATATAAATAAGTCTAGAATATAAATGGCAAAAACTGCTGTGGGCTACCATGATGGTCTTGGAAAAAACTGTGGACAACCAGAACCTCTCATTGTTATGATATCTCAAAAAAACAAATCAGCTGATCACACACAGAGCTGCACTGGAATTTGCCAAAATAAACTCCTGAGGCAGCAGCTGTTTAGTTAGTTGACCACAGAGTTTTACACTGAAGTTAACGGAGTGTCATCTTTGCCTCCGTTTAGTAAAGAAAACATTTGGTTTGTGCACTATTTTTGATATTTTATGTTCTATGATGCTGTGTTTAAAGATTGTTAGCAAAAAGAGAGGCTCAAGTCTTTTTTTTTTTTTTAAATTTAATGCAACGTTAAAAGAAAGAACGGCTCCAGGCTTTACTGAAACAAAATATTTCTGGAAGCAAAAAAAATTCTACGTTCAATTCTGTAAAAAGAAAACAATGTTGTTAAAAAAAAACAAGTGGATAACTCACGCAAGTAACATCTATGCATGTTTAAGGCCCTTTATAAAAAAATACTCCATAGACAGAAGACCTCATGACCTTGAGGATGTTGAGATGCACTTGGCATGAGCTTCAGTGACCAAGCTAGAGTGCTTAATGAAAAACAGCATCCAGGCGTAGACATCTGAAGGACAAACATGTATGGCAGACGTCTCATATTAATGCCAGTCTTCTGACTGTTCCAATAACTTGTCACACAGCCCTCGGCAAATGCTCCTTCAGTGCTGTGGCTCCTACTCTCTGGAACTCGCTTCTAGGTCTGTTCACAAGTCTCCATCTGTCTCGACAATCATATCCAGCCTGACTGTCTGGCTTTTTAATTGCTGCCCCTTCATTTAAAATTCAATACGTTCATACGGTCACTTTCACATTCTAGGATACTAATGTGGTCCGTAAGCCTTACAGCATTTTACTAGATTTCTACTGTCTGACCTGCTTGTCTCCTGGTGTAGCATTCAGGTCTGTTGGCCTAGCACTATGACTGCTTTAATTTTGTCTACATCTGTTCTGGCTTTTTGGATACAAGCTGTTCAAAATCTGTCAGCTATATGAGCCAAGTTCTCTTTGTGTATCTGAAATTAAAACTTAATACCTTATGTGGGGGCATTCTGGTAATGGCACTGTTTAACTGATGTACACCAAAAAATGATGGATATTATGGCCTTAAACATAGAGCAGCACATCATGGATCCAATGGTCACCAATTCTAACGTGTAGAAAGTGATGATAACATTTACCAAAAACAATACTAGCCACAGAAACAAAAAGATTGGAAAACAGTGACAGTGTGTAGTTGTATGAAATCTCAATTTTATAGTTCTAAACATGCAGAGAACTCTGGGGATAAAAGCACCAAATGGATTGGAGCAATTCTATTAATATCAATGTGCCGGTAAAGTCTTAATGAAATGTTCATCATCAGTCATGTTTGCTTTGGTTCCAATAAATTTATACCACCTTTGTTAGATGTCAATACTAATATCACCAAGAAACACGTGGAGAGGACCCACGAGCAATTCGAAGATATGACATTAGATTAACTCTCCATCTATTTCTTGAATCATTTTCCTCCATAGCTCCACATTGGCTTGGCACGTGCCCTACAATGGACTGGCGTTAAATCCAATGCTGGTCCTTGCTGTACTCCCACTGCATCTGCAAAGGGCCCTAGCTGTGCACCTGTAATGGTTTAGAAAAAGCTGATCAAGGCAACAGGCTCAGTTCTGGGATGTCCACTGGAGATGGTAGTGGAGGAGAGAATGAAGACACAAATGAGTGCCATCATGCACAATGCTGCACATCCTCTCTGTGACACACCAACGCCGAGGACTTTCTGCCAACGAATCACTCGGCAGAAGTGGGTCAAGAAACGCTGTGGGGGCTCCTTTATACCAATGGCAAAATGTCTGTATAGTGCCTCAATGAGGATGCTCTTATGTGTAACTGAGGGGTGATGATGCTGCTGTTTGTAATAATTTTTACTCAGATTATTGTCTTGGGGCAAATAAAGTTCTCTCTAAAACTGGATAGCTGTCTTAAGACACGGATGACCAAACTACTGGCATTCATCCTAACCTAATTCTTGCTCTAAAAAGCATGTAGAGATATACTTATGTTTTTTTTTTCCTTTCTTAACATGCAGGTATTAACCATGGGGCACAAATAAACTGCCCAAAAAGCTAACTGTTATCTTGGTACCATATCCCATGCTATAACACCTTACATAAATATGCACAGGAAGAAACTGTAAAATATATATGTTTTAAATGACCTTACATAACCTTGACTGACAAATAAATAAAAGTAATAACACTTAATATAACAGGGTGACATGCACAGCTCTTAATAGTCCAGCAGCTGTCAGAGTATCTCAACAGTGACAGCAGAGGCCCATGAAGTGCCATGTGTGTATGTTTTAGATGCTGGAAACTGCCAAGGTGGCATGACTCAAACAAATCAGATCTGATTTTGCTACCCAAAGCTGGCAAGGAGAACTCTGTGAAAATGACCTGGCAAATGAAGTCTGTGGGCAGATCAAAATATAAATGAACAATGTAAAGGCAAAAAGTACCTGAATATTCAGGGAAACAAATTGTCAGAGGGCTGCGAGTGATCTTTTCTTCAAACAAATCTTTCTTGTTTAGGAAGAGGATGATGGAGGTGTCTGTGAACCACTTGTTGTTACAGATGCTATCAAACAGCTTCATGCTCTCATGCATTCGATTCTGTAGGAGACACAGCAGAGCAGGTGTCAACAATGAGCAAATTTGTTCTTATTTTGGTAATTAATCAAGAAATATACTGCTTAATAAAAAAAAAAAATTACAATTAAAGGCCAACAGTTAGTTAATTTCAACACACTGACTCACAAGTACCTTGTATTTACATGGCCTGACCATTAGATGGTGCTAGTGCAATTTCAAATATTGTACGTGGCATTGCTGCCGTTTGCTTTTTAAAGTCTAAACTTTATAAACTTTAAAGCATTAGCAGCCTGCCTAGAACAAATAGCATAAAAATGTGGACCACCAAAGGTATCTCTGTGTAAACCCACTGGATAAACAGCTCCAATGTCAGCTACAGTATGTAATTTAGTCGCCCCACAGCCCTGCTGTGATATCTGGCTCGGTTTCTGTGATTTTCTTGCTTTTATAGCATCCATTTATCTCCAAGACTTATTAAATATTGCTGTAGATTTTGATGTAACGTTGACATTTGTTAAACTCTCCACTGATTCTTGTTCAAGTCAGCTTATTTTCATTGAGTGCAGGCGAAGAGCACTGTGACAAGTTCTGAAGTAGAATGCAAATACAAATTTTATTGTTTAATGTCAAGCATACATTAAAAAACGGACACATGCGCATCCTGACTTATCATGCTGTGACTTACCATCTCTTCATCTTCAGCCAGCACAAGGTCATAGGCACTCAGTGCTACACAGAATATAATGGCTGTTACCCCCTCAAAGCAATGAATCCATTTTTTCCTTTCAGAGCGCTGTCCACCAACATCAAACATCCTAAAATGAAAAGAAAACATGATGTGCACTGTGAGGAATATGTAGGACACACACTACACCCGAGATGTACAACATCAAGGACATGTCGGAGGTGACAAGAAAGAACGGGTGCCACGATATCACAGGAATGATGAACTGCGTATTCCCTATGAACAGAACACAAAGTTATTCAATGTAGGAGGAGCGGCGCTCCAGAGGAGTAACTGAAGGGTCACTTTAGTCATTTAACGGGCTTCATGCCAAGGCAGGTATCATCTCTTTGTGCTCCAGCAGAAGAGAGTTGGAGACGTCAGTCTGGATCATGCAGGTATTGTAACTGACTGCGAAAACAAGCGCTTCTACGTGAAATAAGAAGGGCCAGGTGTCCTGTAGCAATGTGGAATATACACCTTCAGCGTATCACTAATATGAACAAGGAGTGGTCATTCAGCGACTTTGGTCAAAGGCAGACATTTAGACTCAAGTTTCACACACAGTGCCACTTTATCAAATTGATGATTTTTTTCAGTGACATAAAGAAAACAACTGCTAAGAGTCTGCCATTCAGCCCACTTCACTCATCCAGAAGAACATCAGGTCTTAACAAGATGCTGCGTTCAAACAGACTGAAGAAACCCACCGATTCATTGATTTGCATCACACCTTGTATGAGCGCCACAGTGTACTGAAGAAATCCACCGATTCATTGATTTGCATCACACCCTGTATGAGCGCCACAGTGTGAACTGGCAGAAGAGTGTAGCACATTACCTATTTGTCAACACAATAATTTTGCCTCCTCTTCACATAAAACCTGGACTGATGAAAACGTTTGTGAAAGTGACACACAAGGAAGGTGAAGGATTTCAATATCTGAGGCTGATGTTTCAACAAATACCTGATGCCAAGACTGAGGAAGGCACAAATTGGACACATCATCAATGACAAGCACTTTGAAATCATCTGGAAGGCATTCAAGGATGTTAAGAAATTTCTTGGCAACTGCAGAACATCAAACAACATCCAGCAGGTGGGCAATGTGCTTCACGTGTACAAATGCATGAAGAGTGGCATGATGCTGGTGCTTAAAATTCATTGTCTACATTCACGCTTGGACTTCTTTCCAGCTAATCAGGGTGAGTCAGTGACGAACACAATGAAAGGTATTGGGGAAAGTGGAATGCGTCAAAGCTGGGTGATGATTGCTGGAGACAGAAACGAGAAACATAAGACGTCGAGTACAAACAAAAATCAGCAACAAAACATCGGTAGTTCAGTTGAGCTAACGTAATGTGTCAGCATCATGAAGTGGTTAAACACACTAAATTCAGTAAATGTTCATTTCACGTGTCTCCAAATTCTGAAGTTACATGATTGCTTGATGCTTGATGTGGTCTATCATAATCACCAAAAAAGTTTTCGGGTGGTTGTGTGAAAAAATAAATAAATAAAAAGCTTTCTCCAGTGTTTTCATCATAAATGACACCCATCAGTCTCTACACATCATCTCTCACCTTTCCTCTAACTTAAAAGTTCATTAATTATAAACATGAAACAGACACGACATAAAAAAACGTTTTTTCACAAAAGCTTTCAAATGGATTTAGCTGGTTCATTAGGTCCACCACAGTGCTGCATATTTAGATAATGGCAGTACACAACGACTGCAGCCAAAAAGCAATGCGATGTTCATCTTCACCAGCTGCTCCAACAGGCGGCATCATGTAAGCCATTTGTGTTGTCTCTGGCCTTCAGAAGTTAATGACGGTTCTTCAAGCCCACTCAAATATGACATACAGGCCACATGTTACAGTCCAGCGTAGAAAATAAGACCCCTGGGGTCTGACAGCCCATGTGCTGTAGGAGTTGTCTCTTTAAAATGCCTGACTCGCTTCCTTTCAATCTAATCTGGACTTTGACTGAAGATAAGATCTGCACACAACAGTACAAAACAAAGATAACAAAACTGGGCCGTTTACAGCACCATATATTTGAGGTTATTTCTTTATAGTCTTACAAAACATAAAGCGGTTCTCTACATAAGAAAACAAAATAATTACACGGGTCAAAACAATATCTGCACTCGTACAGAATATCATCTGGAGAACGCAAAATCAGAGTTCATCTATGGCTTAACTGACCACCAAGAAAGCTCGCCTGCCCCTTTAGTGATCCAGCAGAAGTGTCTCCTGGTGGTCTGCTCTCCAGTTTATCCCCACTACACTGAGCTGGATGGATGGAAAGGTTCTGGTAATGGATACGCAAACTGCAATTTCAGTGAGTCGATTCTTAAAATGGCGGTGTGAACGTCTGTGAAGCACCTACACTACACATCATTCATAAGCACTGCAGCAACTGGGCGATCACAAAGCTCAAATTCTTGCCATTTAGCAAATGTGCTAAAACACATGCTTTGGGGGGCTTCTTTCACTTTGTCTGTATGGTCATATTTAGCAAAGGTGCAAACACATTTTAATTAACTAATAGCAAATGACTGAAGTCGTCGCTTTCGATATGGTTGGAGGGCTGCAGCCTTGTCAGAGCAGATGAAAAACGAGCAAACACTCCCGCTGCATTCTGAACAGGAGAAGAGTCTTATTAATTTAAATTATTAGTTTTTTTATGCCCATATCTTGCAACACACGGCCAAGGTACAGTACTGTTACAGCCAATAAAATAATTTGAGTAAATAAAAAGGTTAATATTTAAAAGCTCTTGGAATTCAGCGTTCCTGCCTTACACTTTCATCTGCCATGGAAAATGGAATGGAAATGACTGCTCTTAAGTAGGAGGAAAAGCAAATGCCAAATTGACTCAGGATCACAGGGAGGCTTCATTTCTTGTCACTGATATGCAGATCTAAGAAAACTCCAAGCATGAGAAGCAGCCAGCTTGCTGGCCGACTCCAGGAATAACTGCAGCAATAAGTGGGCCAATAAAAAAAAAATCTCTTAAGGGTGAAAAATACCGGAATCATGGAATTGTGTACGCTAAATCCAAATGTGCTCTTAAAATATCTCTATCAGGAGAGGCGACCGAGTGACACAATACATCAATATGTCTGTCTTTTCATCATCTGTAATGCGACTAATCGCAGACTAATGGGGCTCAAACCTTCACCTTGGTCTTAGTTGAAAGCTTATGATCTGATATGCACTGGAAACTGAAACCATTTTAAGTAAAGCAACCTGGTGGGCGGAGAAGCTTAATAGAATTAAAGTAAACTGCCAGCAAGCCCACCTATTGATAACACAGAGGACACACCACATATAGTGCATATAATATGCATAAGGCTGAACTTTCCTCCGACTGCTGAACGATGAGAATAAGACTGAAGTTTTGTTAATGTTTTACCGTCACTTACTTTAATAAAACTCAATAAAACAATTATTTCATTTTTAACTTGGTACTTGCAAGTTTCACTCACGCTTATTAAAATGACAAATAATAAAATTCAGAAATTTGCCTGTTTTGTTATTTTCCACTGTACTTTGTCTCAGAATGGTGGCTCTGAGGCTAGTGATTTCCGGTTGTCGGTTTGAATCCCATAAATGCCAGAAGTGACTCCACTCTGTTGGGCCCATGAGCAACGCCCTTAACCTCCAATTGCTTCATCCTGGGTATGATGTTAATCTGCATCCAGCCCTGCAAACAGGTCCTCCAATTTACAGGGAAAACATGGGGGTTGACGACAGGATTGGCACTGCAGCCATCACAAGAAACCAAACCTCACACTGTTCAGTGTTGTGATGAGGTGTCACCAGCTTCACTTGAGTTCCAATCCAGGAGGTTTGTCGTGTGGTGGGTGCAGCAATGTGCTATCAGCATATGATCCCAAACTCTCCCTCTTTGTCTCAGGAATGTCTCTCTTACATGTCCAGCGTTCTGCAACTCCACCTACCTTGGTGATTCTTACCCATCTTGGAAATTGTTCACCATCTTAATCACTGACCGTTCCCACATCTTCAAGGAAAAAAGTCCAAGTGACAGTCCAGGAAGTGGGTGTTCAGTGCCATACTGTAGCCCCCTACTTAGCACGATTTGACAAGGTCACTCGCCATTACAGGATGGCTCGTGCAGACACATTTAAGGCCTTTTCAGCATCACTCAACTCATCATCAAATCTGTTAATGCTTCTGTGCTCGGAGGACCTACAAAAACACCCTCACTGATCTGGAGAAATGAACATCTCAAGTAAACCAGTTTGTGCTTCATCAGCTGCTTTAACAAAGATTTTTGTTCAGTCCGAGTCTGAAGTGCAGAAGAGGAACGTAAACTTTCTCAGGTTCAGCAAGTGGACGGTTAATAAGTGAGGCGTCTTTGGCCACTCTTTTTGATCATAGTGCTTGTTCTTGTCCCTACTGTCCCGTACACACAAAAAACAACGGGCTGTGGTGTAACCAAGCAAAACTTTAATCACCTTTGTACCTCCATGATACTCCACTTATATTTCTGACACTGCATGCTTTTCAAGGTTATTATAGTTTTGCCTTTTTATATTAGTTTTTATTTCTGTGTTTTTTCTGACCTTACTTGGAAATTCAGTTTAGTTTTAGTTTTCCTTTATTGTGTATTTTTAGTTTTAGTTTAGTTTTTATTTTACAAAGACATTTCTATTTTATTTTTATATATATTAGTTTAATTAATTATGGTACAGTTAAAGAGCTACTATGGAGTTTAGTTTTTGTGTCACAATGAGACAGAACTGTACACTTAACAGGTTTGGATATAAGTTTAATGTTAGTGAAAGTTTACTACACTACACAACACAGTTTACTATTTGGTTTGGTTTTTGTCTGATAAAAACAAGCATAATCAAAATCGGGGACTGAATATGAACAATCTTACACAATTTTATAATTTTTAAAATATTTCTGTCATTTGTGCCAAACAAATCTGTGCTGCCTGTTGGCACTTTTTCCTTTTCCTTTTATTGCCCAGAATGGGCCAATTTGTAATGCAATTTTAGTGAATTTTAAGGTGTGAGGGTTTTTTACTCTAAATGTCTACAAAAAAACGTGCTTATAATGAATGCCTTCAATATTGTATTCAAAAATCTCAAGTACTGGGCTTTGTTATTTTCTACCAGCCATATTGATCTCCAATTCCATCTCAGGCAAGAATTTTGCTACCTGCAAGCCTGAAAAGATATCAAAAATTAGAAAACAGAATCTACTGTGCGCTGACAGGTGTGATCATGAAAATCACAGGGGCTTAAGAAGAACAAGGCTCTTAGGCTTGAATCAGTGTGCAGACCCCACCTAGCTGTATTGAGGGAAATAAAGAAAATCAAGCATGTAGTGTGAAAGTTATTGGCAGTGAGACTTGAATAGCCCATCATAAGAACAGTAAACCCATAATGAATATGTGCGGGCGGCTGTTGGTGGATGACTTTCAGTTTTAGAGTTAAAAGTTATCAGAGTTAAAAACTAACACCAAGAATATTCATTCAAAAATGAAAACTAAAATTATTTTAGTAAATTATTTTATTTCAGTTAGTCTTTCCAGCTACATTAATAGTTTTTAGTTTTTCATTTCGGTTTTGTTAATTATTTTTTTTCAGTTTACGAAAATGTTTTTTTAATAATAGTTTCAGTTTTGATTTTAGTTTTCGTTAACTATAATAACCTTGATGCTTTCTAAAATTAATTTCATGTTTTCATGTGACCTTTTCATGTTAGTAGCATGTGCTAGAGATGCAGAAGAGAATTTCTTCCATAATAGAGAAAGATGGCTTTCCAGGTGACTTTTGAGGAGTCAATGAACAAGCCCCACTCATCTAAGTTGTGTTCATGGCCAGAAGTCTCCATAACAAAAATATTTTAAATTATAATAGTGATTAACATTTGAAATATAAAGTATTTATTATTAATATTATATCTCGTGATGACACTAAATGATGAAAATATCAAAAAAACTAAGCCTGCAGAAGAAAACCTGAATTCATATTTGGAGGCAAGTATTATAAAGTATGTTTAGGACATCCATCACAATCTTCAGAAGAAAATCATTACTGGACCACATAACAAAAGGACACCAGGCTTCATGAGGAAGAGTGCCCAAACAGAAGCACACACACTGAGGAGGATGCTGCTGGTGCATAGATGAAGCACTGTAAGCTCACAGGAGGTCTAAAGTGGGCCAAAGAAACCCACAATGCAAAATGAAAAAGTGTATTAATTTGATCTGTTGTATAAAAACTGGTTAAGAACTGAGAGACACTCCACACAACACACACACACACACTCCCACACATACACGCCATCAGAAGGCATAAAAGATTTTTCAGTACTCAAGAACTGAGCAGTGTCACTCACTTGAAGTGCAGCTCCTTAAAGGTGAAGTGAGTCTCCACAATACCAGTGGTCTTTACACGTGTCCGCAGCACATCCTGCTGAGTGGGGATGTAGTCTGCCTTGGCTATTCTCTCCAGGTCATTCAGGTAGCTGTAGAGACAGACGATATCGTTAGTCAGAAAATCTGCTTTCAGAAACCAAAGAAGTCTCGGCCATCGGCCCCAGTCGTGTCTCATTAGTCAGCTGACAATACACGGAGGAGGAGGCGGCTGATCCAGGAGGTGAACACGGGCATGTGGGAGTTAACAGCATCTCTGGTACATTTTTGAACAACATTTCAGAAGGTGTGAAGGCCCGATGTTTGTTACTAGTTGTGAACGGATTCCAATTTTATTTCATCACTGAAATTTCAGTCAGGAGGACATCAACTGTTATTATGCGTATATGTGGTCTTTCCCCCAATAAAAATCAAGGTTTTGTTCTCTCTTTAGGAAAAAGAAGGGACAGAAGGGGGAGTGAGATTATAAGAAAAACCTAAAAGGATGACTGGACCTCAATGTCTGGTGTACAGCAGTGCACTCAAGTTTGTTCATAAGAGTAACAGAAAGGCCTCACTTTTGAAGAGAATCTGTGTTAAAGCCACTTGAAAAGCCATTTCAGAACTATCAACCAGATGAAAAAGTGCCAAGAGTGGAATTAAGAAGTTCCCACACATAGAAATACAAAAAAGAACGAGACCAAACCTACACAGTGCTGTTCTAACCATGCACTCATCTGATCTAATATTGTCCTTACAGATATCATCAAGAATGAAAATGTTCATCCATAACATAAGGCTGAGACGTTGCCCACAAAACTGTTTAGCACACTTTATTGATTTGGTTTTATAATGGAACTTGAATTATTTATCTACAGAAAGTAAACATTTTTATTCATTTACTTACTTGGCTGATGCCTTTCTTCAAGGCGACTTACAACATTTGAGCTACAGTTGCTCCCATTTCTTTTGCTTTTCCAATTGGAGCACAAGCATGTGAAGTGACTTGTCTATGGTCACAACATGTCAGTTGTGGGATTTAAATCCACAGCCTCAAGGTTCAAAGTCTTAACCACTACTCCACACTGCCAACAGACAACAATAACTACACAAACAAAATTTGATTTGGACAAGTAAGATACTGGCCCTAAGAAGCAAGAGGCCTAGACCACTTTTAGTCCAAGGTCATCACTGGTGGTAGATAATAAAAACTGAAAAACTATAAAACCGCACTGTGGTACATCTTGAAGGTGTAGTTAGACTGGCCTACGTACCTCTTTGGTTTTTATATTCACTCCCAAACAGTGTTAGATCAATACTAAAATCTGGACTTTGGTATTGATACCAACTTCCACAACTCAGTATCAGCCCCAAAACGATCCTGAAGCAAATAATGGGCAAATCTCCAAACTGGCTCACAGCATTTATGTTCCCCTGGTCCACACACACGTGTGCCACGCAGCTCTCACCCGTGGTCAGAAGAGGCAACCTGACTGCCACACTATCTGTCAGTTTTGGTACTGTACATTCCAAGCTCGCTGGTGGCCACTCCTACAGGCCAATAGGCCTCTGCAACAGGGAGACACTTAAAGCGCTTCTCACTGTGCTGGATCTGCAACCCCCTTTCTGTAGTCCTCGAGTTCCTGGAGAACGTGCCCCTCTCACATCCCCTTCAGACTTTTCAGTTCACTGTTATTTGTATATTATAATTAAGTCAGAGCAGATGCTCTCGGAGGTCCAAGCACACTGATACAACTCAGATAGTCCCTCCACTCAGCCTACCCCAAACCACTGAAGTTTTGAACAAACTAATATCTATTTCTACAAAGAAGAGGGGGATGCGGGAGGGCCCTCTTTTGGGGTGGTCAGAGCATGAAGAACACTGTAACAGAAAAATGCAATATGGCCCACTTCAAGCCCCGGTAGTTATTGTTCAATGCTAGTATCACTACTGCTTTAAAGTTGGTTTTTTTTTTTTTTTAAACTGGTATACCGCACAACACTACATTCAAATTATTTACATTTATTTTGTAATATGTATTTAATTATTAGCTAGGAAAATGTTACAGGAGATTTTCTCATTACAAAAAGGGAATATTTTATGAGCTACATGAAGTGGAATAAGGACAACAAGCCATGTCAGACAGGTAAGAACATCATTTATTTTCCATATATATAAAAAAGATCAGGCTGATATTATTGGGAAGGGTTTTAAAGAGCTATAAAAAATCTTGACTTCATATTTGGGAAATCACTTGAACTAAAAAAATATTTAAAAATTATATACAAGATATACACGAAAGAGAGACACACACAAACAAGACAGAGAGGAACTCTTGTGGCTATAAATATGTCCCAATAAGATATGTGAAATGCGCGGTTTTTATAATTAAACTTTTATATTCATTAACCCAAAGCATGCACGACTTCATTTCACAAAATCACCCTCACAGTATGAAAATATCTAATGGCAAGTGAAGCTTTATGAGGTTTTCACCATTACAACAATCTCTCAAACCAATTCTAATTAGTGAACTGTCTGCATTTAAGGTGGGTGACACGGTGACGGGTACCACTGCCCAACAGATCTAGTGTGCTGGGTATGCTCAATAACTGGGTGCCTTTCACACGTCTCTGTGCATCTTTGCTGGTTTGTCTGGCCTTCCAATCCAATTTAAAAGTAACTGATCAACTCTATTATGGCCAGTGTGGCCATTTCCATGATTGTGTCAAGCTATGGATTACACTGCTTTGAAAATTCATATAATACAATGAGAAGCAACACAAACACACTCTGCCTTAATTGCTTTCTTTATTAATGTTGTTTATTTTGTCACCACTAAACCAATAAAGGAAAGCAATTACAGGCAAATAAGCCAAATAAATTTACAATAATAAGCAAGGGGGCTCAGGCACGGTTATCTGCTCAAGTCGTTCACTGAATTCCCAGCAGAAGGAATTTACATTTTAAACTCTGAGTCAAAATAAATTATTTAGTCAGGATCACAGATTAAGGAATTGTCTAGACTTTTTATCATAACTCAGATCAAGCCTCTAAAAGCAAGCAGTTCATGTGGCTAATTCGATAAGCTGGGGAGACCTAACAGTGAGTCTGCACATCTTTCTGAGACTACTATATGGCACTATCTGTAAAATAATCCTCCCAAAAAGGCCTATGCCAGGGGAAAGAATTTAATTGTGTGCGTCTGTAATGGCCCAAAAAATGCACACTGCAATTTAAGGGGACTGTTTCTACTGAATATGCCAAATCCTCTGCTGTTCTGGCAGCGGGACACAAAGTCCCCTTGTTCAAAAGCTGTATCCGAAACACACTTAAACTGTGTTTGCAGCAATTAAATAGGTAGTGTAATAAATCAACAGAGTAGTTCTGGGTGTTTGCCAATGAACTGATGTCACTGTTTGGATTATCTTCAATCCCATCATGAATATTTTCAAACTGCAAAAAATAAGAGAAAAAGTTTGTTGTGACAGGTACCGAAACTCTGCAGACTTTACTTAGTCAAAGAGGATTACTTGTGTTTCTCTATTTGGCCACAACTCTAAATAAAACCTCTTGAATAAATTTCAGAATATCTGATGTGTGGACTTGCAGCACTAGACATTTCTTACATAATGCTGTGATTTTAGTAATAAAAGGCCAGTGTGCACAAAAAAATGCAACGTTATCACCACTGTACAGCAAAATTTACAAGACTGAGTTTGCTCACATTGAAAAGTCTTCTTGCATCTTTGAGTGCTTCTAACATCAGGCTCAAAATGTGTTGATTTCTCCTTAAAAATTGTATTCAAACACACAATATACATAGTGTAAAATTTAAAAAAGTGAAAAATTGCAGGCTAAAGCATTTACCTTACCACGCCCCAAAAAACCAAAGCTTTAATAGTTCTTATTCATTCAAGTTCAACTTCAGTATCGGGTTAGTAAAGACGCAATCCTACGCAAAAGGTCTTAAAATGGGTTTACCATTGTGTGACTAGTTCGCCAAGCTGAAAGGGGCAGAACAGGACAAGAGCGAGCTACACCTCAACAAAGACCAAAAAGAGAAATGGGACCTGAAGCTGAGAAAGAGGCTCCATGTGTTAAACAGGATAAAGGAACATTTCCTGGGCAATAAAGAGCAGACAGCAAGACTGACCATATAGACTCACAGCACGCCATTCTGTGGCACAGCACATTCCCAGAACAAGAATGGAAATTGTCATGCCATATTAATTAAGGTAGCCTAGAGAAAGAGACTTGGGTCTTTAAGAGCTTCAGAAGGCTAATGAGTAAAGTATTCTTATTAATGACCAGAGAGCACTGTGGCCCCTAAGGGTTTACAGACTCGTGTTGATCATGAATGTAATTCCAGACTTGGAGGGCAGTGATCCTAGGAAGGGGCTTAACCAATCTTAATGCAGACTGCCCTTTCAGTCTATGGTGGGGAGGTAAGACTCAAGTGGTAGGAGAGATTGGTTGCTTGGAGTAAATAAAGTGATAGACGTGCTTCCCGAACGAAGGAAGTGAAAGCCATGAAAGTAGGCCATGACAGGATTTTAAGGGTTGATGCTTTCCATTTATTCTGCATGTTTGGATTTACCTTTTATTCATCCATCCCTGTGTATTTTATTTGAAATAAAGACACCACTTTTGACATTATGTGAGCTTGATTATTGCACAATTTGTCTCAATCAAAAAGCAACCTTGATGTTTCTATAATTTTGCAAGGTTTTTAAAATCTTTATTTACTTTATGATAACTTTTAATATTTTATGTGTGTGATTTCACACTTGCCTGTCAATCAGTGTATAATATGAAGCGAGCCAGAAACCATTAAAACTTAGCAGTAAATAATGCCAATGCTGACCTTGGTCAAGAAAGGGTCACAAAAATACCCCTTACAAAGTCCATTACTAACATCAGTGTCCTAAATGGTAACACAGTAAATACTTTAATCACTAAAATACTGAAACATGTTGTAAATAAAAGGAATATCTCACTGGTTATTTATTTATTTTCAGGAGAGGGGAAAAATAGTTACTATTGACAAAATCAAACTGCAGCGAGCTCCAGAATAAGGTGGATTTGCTGGCACGTGGCACAGCTCACTCCAGTTATCAGCAGTCTTGGCTCAACACCTTAATTACTGGGCTAAAGGTTTTCTTTCACCTCGCACACACTCTGCACCGATCTTAAGACTGTAAACACAAATGACTGTCATTAAGTTTTAATAAACTTTGACAAATGTCACGAGCCTTGTTATTTAACCTGAAGGTACAATCAGGGAGATTTCTGCATAAATAAATGGCTCCTCAAGTTACCTGCAAAAACTGTTACAGGTTCAGTGATATGGGAGTACAATAAGTTGTTTCTAATGAAGTGCTTTTAAAATTGATTTCAAAATTTTTCCAAGACATTTTTCAACAATAAATAGCAAATATAAGAGTAATTTAAAAGAATATGGAATTAAAACAATAAAATTCATCTTGTTTGTCCAAATCATTTTTAAAATACCAGATTTTTTTTTCTCCTAACATCAACAAAGTAATGGAACTTCAGTATGTCACAGAAGGAAGATTCTGTTCTGTTCTAAACTGACGACATTACAAATAAACACCTTTATTTTCTAATGATATATTAAAATGAGGGAATAAACAGAACCAAATAAAATACGTGAAATTTCATTCAATAGGTCACTTAAGTGTGGATAACAAGCAAACACAAAAACAAAGCAGGATGACTTCATGATTCCAGTACTCTGCACAGTTAGTGCCAATTCCTGGTTTTCAATGCCAGGCCCGGCCTGTGTGCAGTCTGCATATTTGCCCCATGTATGTGTGGGATTTTAACTCTCATGTCTTTGGGATGTGGGGTAGAAAACATCTGGAAACTGTAATCTGCCTTGTGTATATGAATGTGCCCTGCAATGGACAAGTGGTCTGTCCAGAGCTGATCCCTGCCTTTCACATAATGCAGGGCAGGACAGGCTTCTTGTGATCCTAAACTAAACATGCACGATAGAAAATGAATCCATAGATAAGTAACCAGAACATTCTTCTCCCTGACTTCCACGGATAAATGTCAGTTAAAATACCAAGTCAGCTTTTATGGGGGAGAATTAAAGCTACTGTAATGTAATAAAGGAACTGCTTGTTTATGAATGATTCTTAAATGAAGAATGATTTTAGGATATGCTACTGGAACACAGAGAAGGAAATTAAATACAGAAGAAGATACAGAAAATTGCACTTCAATTAAAACTTTTTCAAGACACTTCACATTAATCAGCAGGCAAGTCATGTTAACAAAACACCATGGAGTAAAAAGCTTTGGCCAAAATAGCACACACAATCAGCAGGGGTTTGGTCCCAAGGACAAGGAAAAAGTACATATGTGAACTTAAACTGGGAGCTCTAACGTTCTAGTATTACAGCAATGTATCCTATTGTTTAATCTGAAATACTATTTACTCATCAGGATCAGATATAGTATAGTGTAGCACCAATAGTGATTATGCAAGAAATGCTTTGCCATATTTTGGACAAAAGCTAAAATCGGTTAACTCCCAATCTGTGCTTCTGATAATTTTATAATCGTGGCATACAGTGTTCTTAGGTGACATCCTAAAAGCCTCTGAAGTGTGCACTGCTTGCTTATCAAGTATGCATCCAGTCTGCAGAACTGTAAACTGAGGTTCACTGCCGACAGTAGTGCTGATTCTTGGTTTCCAGGCAACTAGAAGTGAAGTCAAGCAGATCTAGGGTGACAGGATGGCATCTATCACCTTTTGATATTTCAATACCTGCAGTGAATCAAGATGACCAGTATCACCAAGGTAACAAAACGGCAAGGAGGACAGAAGGTTATCTGGGGAGGGCTGCACAATGAACACAGACAGGGTTTTGGTCACGTATAAATTAATGGATAAATTACCAAATTATCTGTAATTCAAGTATTTATAATTAATTAGTGTAGGTATTCTATAATTCACTTCTGCTATACTTTAAATTTACGTGAAAGAGAACTTGAAGACACTGTAGAGCTTGCTTTAACCGCATCTAAACGAAGTTCAGAAGATATCTGTGACAATTCATGACTGTGCAGTCATTTAGAAAGTGGGCATGCCGGACAGCCATAAAATCTCCTACAGCATACATCTGTGTGTTATGTGTGTTACTCTTGTTTTGATTGACGAAGCTATTAATATCAACCAACCCTGATTTGATACAAAATACAGAAGCATAATGCCAGTTTCTTAGATATCAAAGAACTTGCCTCCATTAACTCAAGCACATACTTGAGATTAACACAGTCACAAAGAATAATCCAAATTAGTACTCACTATGCTGCAGAGTCATTGAGCTGGTACTCCCTGGAACGGGTAAAGCAACCCTGGACTCCAGAATCTGCCCACAACCGCCGAATCACATTAGCAAGGTCATCTGGCATAATTCCCTGTTCTTCTGCTGCACTGGACAGGGCAAAAAGCTGACGTGCATCATCCTGAGAAAAAAAATGAAATAGGGTTAATTTCAACATGTAATAAATCAGCAGATTCTAATATCAACAATTACTGCAAAGGACTCGTAATATCAACAGTTTAGCTCACTAGTGAACACGCACACACACACACACAAAAAGTACAATAAACCTGACACTGGAATGCAAGTGTTAAGCCTACCAGCTAACAAAGTTACTTACACACAGCCATACTAACAACCTTAGGATGCTTGGCTTAGGCAAATGTCACATAAATTACAGGACATAAACTAGGAAAACTAAATGTGGTAATAAAATAAAATTCACATATTTGATCATAACAAACACACCTAGTCCTCACCATGAAGTACGATTGGATTAATCTAATTTCAAGTGACTAAAAACAGAACTTTTAATAAAAAAGAAATACATTAAATTGTTTGGAAATGGGCTCCTAGTCTTTTTCAGGCTGAAGAACAACTAATTTCTTCTCTGAGATTACTGCAGATGTCTTTTTTATTCAGCATGGTTTACCTTAAACTGAACTTCCAATGCTTCTGCATTTCAACAGATGTGTAACACTTCCTGATCATCAACTAACCAAGTGCAACTGATGACCATCACTCAGCTCTATCTTTGTAACTGATACAGACATAGTAAGAATGAAACAAATTCACTTATGGTGAATCAACAACAACAACTAAGTAAAATCTGTTCCTCAGGGTATTTGTCACCTGAAGTTACTTCATGCAGATGGCACATTGCTTGGGATAACAAATAACTTGATTCCATGAAAACGTTTCAGCACAATTTCACATTTTCAAAGTCTTGTGAGCTTGCAGCATTCTGATTGCCAATAACATGCTATCTGACAGCACCAGTGACTGTACAAAGGCTTTACAGGTATGGAGAGTTCCTATAAATGAGAGAGTTCAGCTTTTGATTTTTAAGAAATTTGCAACCTTTTCTCAAAACATATTTTTCACTCCATCATTATAGGTTATGGAGCGTAGATTGATGGCCAAAAATAGCAAATTTATCAATTTAAAATTAAATCTACAACACAATAAAATGTGCATATAGTAAAGGGTCTGAATCCACTGTAGGTACAGGACCACTGGCATGTGCACCAGTAGATTCAGGGGCAGTTTCTACCCACAGGCTGCTGAACAGTCAATCATAAGAACACTGTGTGTGCATATAATATTGCATACTATGTTTATTTTTGTATTGTATTTTTGTCAAGTGTTCTGATGAGATATGCAAATAAGAATTTAATTTTTTGTTTTCTTTTATGTATAAAGATTATTCATTTATGCCTACTTAAATTAATTTAATGTACAACTGTTTGGATTTTGCATAACATTAAGCTCTCATATATCCATTATGTTTTGTGGGTCGTACCCCAAGAGGTGGGGCCACCCCAACATG
Organism: Polypterus senegalus; assembly: GCF_016835505.1. Taxonomy (NCBI): domain Eukaryota; kingdom Metazoa; phylum Chordata; class Cladistia; order Polypteriformes; family Polypteridae; genus Polypterus; species Polypterus senegalus. The sequence goes on along the minus strand of NC_053165.1, from coordinate 14,563,559 downwards.
AGCCCTCCGTCTGGCTATGCAAGTCAGAAGTACATTGATGTTGTGAAGGAATACTAGTTAGTACAGTGTTTATTGTTTGATTTCCTTTGCTTCTGGATTGCCTGTTTGGCAGTTTCCTTTTTGTTACTCTTTGAGCATTCTTGTTTCTCTTTTCATTTTTTTAATAAACATTTTAATTTATACAGATTATTCTTGTTCCATCTTTCCAATCCGAACATTTTTGTTACAGATTCCTTTAACAAGGGAGACATCAAAGATATTATATATTGGTTAAGGCATTTTGGAATTAAAGTCAAGCTTCTCCTTTTCTGGCCTTTGCAGGCCACAGCCTCAGGCAGAGTTTAGGAAGCTGGCTGAATTAGGGTGAGGTTTGTTGGGACACACCAGTGTAGATCCCGGCCTGCTATGCTACCTATATAAAGGACTTCACACCCTCTATGATACAGTCCCAACTCCATTTAATAGCAGAATTGCTGTAATTGGCAGAGATAATCAATGAATATCATTTGTAAGACAGAAAAAGAAATATAAAATGTACAGTGAATGAATAAAAACCAGTACAAAACATGCATTTTGTGCATGTCCACTTTAACATCAAATCATTTAAAATCAAAAACACTGAGCCACCTGAAGCGGGATGGTTTAGTTAGCATGCTCCTCAGTGGAAGAGACTGCCTTTTTCCTTACACACAGAAGAAAATGTCTACTATTAAAATATAACCATAATAACAGAAAAAAGTCTACTCACAAATACTGTAAAGATGATGCAAAAGAGGGAAGATGAGCTTAATATTAATGCACATTTATACTTATGATATTTCCAATCAAGATAAACCACAAATTAAAAAAATACTTGTTAACTATTATTTAGTATTTTAGACTAAATCGGCATTATTTATTGTATGTTTGTTTCCTTTTTTTCCTGTTTGGGCTGCTCTATTTTGTGGCTGCCTTCTTCACATTCTCTAAAAAGTTTGAAACTCCTAAAGGCATTTTCTTGGTCTTCCAAGTGGCTATCGCTCAGGATCAAGCACCTCTGGATAAACTACTATAGCAAAATGGACTTCTATTTACCTTTGACTCATCTGATTTTCCTGGAAATGCAAACAAGGACATGGAACTGTTTATAATTTAAGCACACTGAACTAATATGACTGCCTGTTTATTTGTTGGTTTATATAATTGTTGCACTGCTCAGCATTTTCTTTTGTTTTGCTTTAATATTTAGTATTAAGCTCATTGTCGTTCTTTTACAATATTGTTATTATTAATATACAACAAAATATAATAGTGAATAGCAATACAAAAAATTTATTTATACTGACCACTTAAAAGTAAGCAGTTATTTGGATGTGTATACACTGTATGCCCATTCTTGTCTTATTACTTCTGTCTCGAGTACTGAATAGCCATATAGAAAATAATACCTGATTAATAGTTGAGTAGCCCCTGTACATACACCTATATAATCTTTCTCAGACAATGCCTATTGTTTTACACAATTTTACCTAAAAAAAACTTTAAACATTTATTATTTACGGCTAGCATTTTGTTTTAAATCTAGAAATGCACTTAATATGCAGCCCTCATCTGCAGCATAAGTCCTATATAAATTAATATACAAATTAAAATAATTGATTCATATTTAAATATTCATATGCTAGGTAATTCAACTTTTATTCAGTTCATTAGTTACCAAATACAGGCACATGTTTAACCTATTAGCTAACATAAAATATCCAGCGCATAAAGGTGGCAGAGAGAAGGAAAAAGAAAGAAGTTATTATAATTATGTAGGGTTGAGAACAGAGGTAAACAATATGAAAAATTCTTATTGAACTTTACATGATGATTAGGATCTCTAATTTAGCATTATGCAAGGCAGCAATGTTCAGTGCTTTCCAAATTAGAATTCTGAATGAATTAATTTCCTGAAAATATGAGCAAGTGATATGATTTAGAGATATGTTGTGAAGAGTCTTTAGAGGTGGAAAAAAAACACTACCGACAAAACAAAGCACTGGTACTTTAAGAATTTCTTTTACTAGCCAATATTTTAATTTTGGCTTTAGATTAATAGCTTATGAAAGAAAAAAACAAAATAAAATTCAGTTTAAACAGAAACAATATCCATGCCTTTTGAGTAGGAATGGCTTTTTAAGCAGATAAAATTTGGTCCATTTTCAAAATAATAATAATGATCAGAGTTATTGTCCTGTTGTTTAACAGGATAAAGGACATTGGACACCATGAAACTAAAAGTCATTCAACAGTGCAGAATAAACCAGCACAAAGAAATAAAACAAGAACAAGCTGTCCCTGTTGTGCCCAATTTCAAGTCTAAACATCTTGTATTTGTGTGTCTTAGAGCTACAGAAGTTTCCAAGTGTGACCTGCTGTGACCTTACCATGCCAAAGGAAGCTCAGTACCTGTCAGTGTGAAGACCGCTGAACGACAGCATGCAGCAGCTGCAAAATAACTGAACTGAAATTTAAATATCAGGACAGCTCAGGGCAGGTAATGTCATTCACTTGAAAACAGTAAGCTTTTCTCAACATCCTAACAAGCTTTAGGCAGTGTTTTTCTAAGAAACAAGAAAACAATGAGCAACTTTTAAAATAAACAGACAAATAACATTCATTTGTATTACATATGCACCATTTGTGTTATAATGTTTGACCAAGATTCAAAACTGTTCACATTTAAGACTATACTGTATATTTATAGTAGCTCTCTTAATTAAATTGGTATAGCCAGAGAATCTTATTAGCTTTTCTTCACTACAGTGGAGGTCATGTCAGTCTGTGCACCTCACTTACAAGATGTTCTCATCTTACCTCTTTACCAGTGTACAGGTAATAGTAAAACAACACCGTCTCTCCAGACTACGTGAACTATGTCACTTTATGTGGTTAGGCAACAAAACTAAATAAGCAAATCATTCTCAGCTGCTGAAATCATTCACTGTGGCTTAGCTGTCTATGTTTTCAGCACCATAAACTGTTTTATTATACACTGTTTAAACAAAAAATATTTAGCATCACTTCATTTTCAATTTAAAACAACAAAAGTGCATTCAGTGTGCTTAGCTTGTCATGTTTCAGTAAAATACACGATACAATACATCTGTACTCTGACACACCAGTATATCAGAAAATGCAATTACTCCCTACACTCCTTTAGTGTCTTTCAGAAAAAATAATTATTCAAAAGCAGTTTCAACAGTGATGCATTATTTATTTGTATCTTCCATTTCTTCATCCAATATAAAGCTGATCTTACCTTGTTCACTTCAATTAACTTTGTTGTGGAGTCTACAAGTAGAAGTGCTAGAACCACATTTGAGGGTTGAGATACACAGTATGCTTTCATGAGAAATTCCATCCTTACTGCTCCAGAACCCCCAATACGTACTTGCCAAAGTCAGACAAGAAGATTGCACTGCTGTCCAGATAGAAATATTTCACCACAGGACGGTCATGACCCCTCAGAATTGTGGTTTGCATTTCTCTTATTCTCTAAAGGAAAGAATACACCTAAACCATGCCAGGAAAGTGTTCCCCACAGTAAAACATACAAACTAGAAGTCTTTACTGTGAGGAAACACGTATTCATGCCTCAAAACAGTTTTTTGCAGTTGTCATTCACATACTTGTCAAGTTTTTGTGAACTATATGAAATCTGACTCTTCAGACTAATAATTTTACTTCACTGTTCAGGAAACCACTACTTGAACCCACAAAAGGGCAAAACTATATATAATACATATTACAGTTTTAATACACAATTCCACTCTGTAAGGTTTTTAATGGAATTTGCTTTAGCTTTACATTAATATTTGTTGTCAAATGACCAGTTTGTTTATCTTTGAATCTAGTTTAAGTGTGCAGATATCACGGTTAAAGTTTGCCCACACTCGCCTCAGCTGATGTTGAATGTCGTTCATGGTAGCATCACTTCTACGAATGATCTCAGTTAGTTTAGCAGGTGTTGCCACTGACGTTCCTACTAAAGTCTCTCAACGTCACCTGAAATTATTTTCAAGCCAAATTACCCAACATAATGAGCAAACTGAACTAATCACAGAACAACTTTAGCATAATGGGGAGTTAAATGCTACATTATCTCAAAGACCACACACTGCCTAGGGAGATATGTTACATCATCTTTAAATTAAAGTTTAGTACCTCAGCAGCAGATGCAATTCCTCTTGTACTAACATTCTAATGAAGGAATCTGACCCTAGAAATGTTGGTGACTTAACTAGAGGACAATGGGAATGAGCTTCCATTTGTAGGCTCAACAAGCTGGACCAGCTCTGTTCAAATGTCAATGCCTTTAAATGAAAACCTGCAGTATAGCTGGGCCGATCTGACCATCTTACTGCCACCTGCTAGCCTGTGACTGACAGTAGCTAAGTTTCTACGTATAGGTGTTTTTTTATTCATATTTTTCTTGAATTTCTGTAAATAAGCATTTTAATACTATTTGCACCGTGTGAATAATTGTATGCGACAAATAAAAATTTGATTTGTGTAGAAGCATCTTCTGTTTACTTTACTTTATCAGTTACCCTTATTTTTTGTCCTCTAGTAAGGAGTATATTCATCTTTAGAAACACAATTTTTAAAAAACGGAAATACTCATTATCTATTTAGTATAGCTAAAGGCTGTAATACTGCAAACAGATCTACTGTGCACCACACAGTATTGGATTGGTAACTGAACTTTTTGACTTTGGTATCGATAGCAGCTTTTGGACCTTAGCACTGGTACTGAAACAGTACTGAAGCAAATAACGCATTGCTTGCCTACCTAGCACACCACATAATCATGTGCCCCCTTGAATTGCTGTACTCCATAGTTATCCTTTTGAATTGTCTGTGATCTCAAAATTTGCTCCCCGTTGAGTCAAAAACTACAATGAAGTATTTACTGAAAGTACAGAACTTCTGGTATTATACCATTTTAGCATAAACAAGACAATTAAATCTATTTGTAAAGCTATTAGGCCCAAGTCTAGTGTGACATTATGAATATGGTGCAGATCTGAGGAGACAGATTATACAGTAAATGACTGCCAAATAGAAAATTAATAAGTTTTGTTTCTGTCGTCAATGTATTTGTTCTTCAACTTAAAAAGGCTCTCTTACCTCAATCAGTGCTGGTCCATTCCTATTGGATCATCACTAAAATCATCCTTGCATTCTCCTTACAATTTGGTACAGCAAGGAATCTTATCTATTCAAAATGCAAACTACAGTGAGTTTTCTTGGGAATATTAAAGACTGCAGGTCTGAAACTGCAGTGCATTACGGTTCTATGCACATTTCATGACACATGAAAACAAGCAACTGTAAGCTTCACGCTGTCCAGGCGTGCATACTGATTGAATGTTTATCCATGGGAACTGAAGTTTGAGGCAGAAAGCCAGCCCCATAGATTGATGACATGCATGTGCCAGCACTTGTGCATGTAATGTATGTTATGGGTAGATTCTGCAGAGTCATATGAGTTGTAACAAGAGAGGCACTGTGAAAGCAGAAAGTCAAAATGCAAAAAAGAAAAAACACTGTATTGTCTGCTATCTAAGAAGAGGCAAAGAACAGGCAACAGATATAACATATGGACAAGAACATATAAAACACTAAACAGCAACAAAGAAAGCAGACAGAATAGGCAAGACATTTCAGCGTTCCAGAAATTAGACATACAAGAAAGCAGAGCACAATGGTGTTTCATAATAACAATAAACATAATGTAAGCATACTAACAAAACAGTACAGTAATTTCTAAATTTTCTATCACGTAACCAATTCTGGAACAGATGTTGCCTAAAAAAAGAGAGAGCAACATGCAGGCAGAAAAAGAAAGGAGGCATTCAGAACAGTATGCTACAGAAAGGAATACATTCATTAACTATAATACACTCCATTTTCTTTTCAGCAACCTTCCTTGACAATTAAATCAACAGTAAAATTTCAGTGTCTACACACTTATACATTTGTCACCTAGTTTTTCCTTTACCTCAGGCAAACAGACTGGTTAAATAAAAAGTTTGAAATGTTTCTGCCACTGCCCAAAAAATGCAATCTTATATTTACAGTTGGATAGTCTATGCTCCACAAACCTGCATCTCCACATTTGCACAACAGGTATATGTTAGCTACAATATGCTAAAAATCACAGCCATCTTTGCTTACCGATCATCTCCAGTTTCAAGGTACCATACTAATACTCACTAATCATGGCAACATGCTGCATGTTGATTTGCAAATCCAAGTAAGAATTCCGCTGTACTTTGTACATATGATAATGCTGACCCTGTGAACCCTATCAAACTAGCTTAATCCTGCTCACAGCCATGAGACAAAAGGCCTGTCCTAGCATCAAGTAAACCAGGTTGTCCATCCCATCACAGGGCACAGTCTCAAACACACACTGAAGGCCATGTCACATTAGACAGAGCTTTCATTTACATAATCTTAGCAAGATGGAGGAAGTCAGCAGAGTGCTCCTATGGAGTCAGTCGTGTATTGCGACTTACCCAGCGACTCACTCCTACTAGCCCACAATTCACTCGGACAAAATGTAACAGTTTTGATTTTGTCTTTAGTCACAGGGACGGGCTATGTGTGCATGACAGCGGACAACCAATGAATGCTCATCCAGAAGTACAATGCATAGAAAAAGGAACATAAGTGATTTAGATCTCACAAACAGACAAGAAGGTCGTCTGTCTGATGTCTCATGTTTTGGGAAATGTTTTGGGAACCACAGCAGAATGGGGAAGAAAAAAAAAAAGGACCAAGATTGTGGCCAATCTCATTATACATCCCTTTGTACAGCACCAGCTCCATAAGACAGCACATTATTGGCTGTCACTAAAAGGGGTGTGCCTGCCTATGTAAGAAGGTTGGCACTTAATCAGTAAATGTAACATTGGCAGGGATTTTCAGCTGCATAAACTGCCATGGTCCAGCGACAAGTTTAACAACTGCCCTTGGCAAGTATGATATATAACCCATGACTAGAGATCACTTTGACTCTGGCTTTACTCACTCTTTTAAATGGGACTAATGTAGAATGGATAGTTAATTTAACACACACAATATACTTGTCGCAAAAATGTAACTTTAATTTTATTGACCAAGACAGAACATTGGGGAGTCTCCATCCATTTCAACAAAACCATCAAGGACTCTAGTCGGAATAGCTGCTAAGCCTTTTCATATTTGCTTTCAGTAGCTGTAGTAGTAGTCTGAGCTGTCTGTTACTTTTTTTTCTACTATGGTGTCCTAGTGTGGCCTTTGATTTAACTACCATTTCCCTAAGTTCTCCCTTCCTGATCTTGGAATACAAACTTTTTCAAGGGATAATTTGAATGCTTCAGGAAACTAAAGAAATTAAAAAAAAATATTCACATACACATCTTTATTCACAATTCAATGTACAAATGGTGCTGCTAATATATCTGAAAAGGTTTAGACATTAAACACAGCTATAATATGAACATATAAAGCAACAAACACACAATTGAAAGAAACATTTGGTAATTGTCATTGTATTTCAACAAGCAAATAGAAAATGACAAAGGAATGTGAATTGTACAATATGAAAAGTTTTGTAAGTGCATCGTCGACATGACCTTCCCATTCAGCTATGCTATGGTTTTTGCCGTTGGGGATTTGGGACGTACCCTTGTTAATTTTCATTTAAATACCTATATTAGTGTTTGTGTCAGTCAAATAACCACTCAACTTCAGATACAGTACATATTTGAACTAAATACAATTTCTTTTTTTTTTTTTTCGTTTCCATCATTTAGACTCCATGATCCATTTAAACAAGCATTTGAAAACTTGACTTAACCTAGGTAATGATGAAAGGTAATGATTTAATTTAGATCGCATAGCTACTGGACAACTGCAGTACTGTGTATTATTTGACAGGCCAGGTATTACTGCATTACAAGAAGAAAAACTGGATACTAACACTTGAAATAGAGCTCACTGAAAGAGAATAACACAGCAGCACTGAGATTAAGAATGTCAGCAGTAAATGACAGTGCTTGCAGCTAACAAAATGTATATCTCCAAAGGGCAGCTAACAAAATTTATATCTCCAAAGGAGTGGATAAGGTGTGTGCAAGTCCATGAGGCATTTGGAGGAACTCTTACTGCACAAGATGCTAATGTCAGTATTTATTTGAGAGTCACTTTGTAAGACATCGATCCTGATGCTTGTTGGAATTGATCAGGAAGGCACCCTGATGATATGGGATCAAGCAGAAACTTACACATTGTTGACAATGAAGTAGATTTGGAAAAAGTGGGATATTTTTGCTAAAGTATATAAGCATATAAAAGATGCAAGGAATAACCTACAGAAAGCTGCATACAGTTCAGAATATTTTTTTTAATTGAAGGAAAATGTTTATGCCAGCTGTGCAAAACTAAAAATCAACACGAGGAAGTAAAATGCGGCCAGTAAACAGGAAAAAAAACTCGGAAGAAAAATGGACAGGGCTTAGATGATAATCATCAAGTGGAAGAGTAAAGAACTGGTTCAATGTGGTAGTGATAAGTAGCACTGTGATTAAAAATATAAATAAACAAAAACAGGGTGAGGTGGTTTAGGTATGTAGGGCAGAAGGCAGAAAAGGAGTGAAGGAAGAGGTGGACTAAGGTGGAGAAAGATAGGATCAGCCCAGGCATATCCTACAGGAGATGGTTAATAAACCATTAATTATACTTCTTGGTCAGTTAGATCCATGTCATTGTATCTCTGCCATGTGTCAATAAATGAATTTTAATACAAAGTAAAAAGTCTGAGCAAGGCAGGCAGTTAATAAAGATCACAGAAGTGTTATCAGTTATTAGAACAGCATACAATTAACACCTTTCTCAGCAAAGTAAAAACTGTTTAGCAAAAAACAGATCTATTGTGAAGTACTCAGAAGAAAAAGAACACACTTCTCTATGCTATAATTAATGAGGATGGATTTCATCATGCATAAGACAACCATCCATTAATCCAGCTTTGGGATCACAAAGGGTACAGCCTATCGCTGCAGCACTGGCTACACACCCATGTTCAATAACATCAGGGTAGCTTTGAGCTTCCAATTAAACTAAAAGACATCTATCCAAGATGTTAACAAGTCCAGATTACTCAGGACACACTATTACACTTTTCATTTAAAAACAGCATTTTTAAACCAAAATGATCTCTGTCCATACTGATGTTTTCACATTGTTTAAGTAAGTATCTCTGTTCACGCTAAAACAACTGAAAACTCATATGATGTAGACAATTGGCCACGCTGAGCATGCATGCATCAGCTGAAAAATCCTTTATGGGGTGGTAATGCAGCAGGCCGATGGGTTTATTGCAAAACCATAACAGTACATTATTTGTCTTTTGTGCATATATGCGACCATTAAATTACAGCACCTGCAGTTAGCAAAATGTACATCTCCAAAGGAGTGAATGAGGTGTATACAGATAAGCAACGTAACAAATGCCATGAAAAGCTACTCTTCAATGTCTGTTTTGTTGGAATACGGTTTCCTTTCATGAAGGGTAACCAATCAGGAATTGAGACATTGCAATAAGCACAATACACTAAGGTAAAGGCTATGTAATAAGCACAAACAAATCAGAGTTCAGTTAGAGTCTGCATTTTCATCTGGCCACTACACAATGCTAAGAAGTGTACGCATCTGGAGAGCGTTTAGAAAAGTCTTAATTTCTGACGGTTGAATTCACTAAGATACTGCGAATGAAAGCCGAAGACGGAGACTATTGTCTGCATTTTTAAAAGAAATATACTAGTAGTGTGGATGGGGCTTCAAAGAAAAATCCATTCAGGTACAGAGATAATTTTTAAACTCAACAAACATTGCCAAAAATCTATGGAACTTTGAGGTGGCAGCAGCACCAGCAACTGTGATACCATGCCAATCTCTTAGATACCGCATTTTTAAATATTTGAAAGTACCTAATTGAGGAAACTTTGTGTGTTGGCAATGAATCTAGAAGATACCATGGTCTTCAATACACAGATATGAACAACCTCTATCTACTTTTAGATGTTTACATTAAAAGTTCAAATACTGTTCAGTTTGCAATTTTAGAAAAAATGCATAAGTACGTGTAGGGAAAACAATCTAATCTAATCCAAATTCACTGTTGAACAATTCTGCCCAAATGCCCAAAAGTTCCCAAATAAATTGGAAAATTTGCACAGTACAAAACATTTTTGAAAAAAAAAATTAAAAAATTAAAAATTGAAGAAAAAAAAATAAAACAGGACAAATAATGCAGCACATCCTTGGGCACAATAGGCATCAGGAACAATGGACACAAAACTAAGTATATTTTTTTATATTTATGGAGGAAAAAAGTTTATCTAATCTAATATAAAAAGTGTCAAATGCACAAAGGAATTAAAAACAATAATATAAATATACATACAGTATGCATACAAATGTGACACATTTTGCACAACACAGCTCACATACTGAGCAATCACTAGGGCTCACACAGCAGATGACCACAGTAAAAGAAACATTTAATTGACTTATGATCGGGTTGATCAAACCACATACAGAGAAGGTGACAAGAAAATGGTAGCGGCCTGTGCTGAGTCGATAAATATGACAGATGATCAATGTGTGCACATACGGAATTTCTCTCAACTCTGGGCACAATGTAAACACTGAAGGTGTGTATGTATTCCAACTAAATTACACGCAAATGCAATTCAGACTGAGAATATATACAACAGTGTCAAGTATAAAATCATGGGGCCAGTGTTTGCAAAGCAATCTCTTATTAACAAGTATTTCACTGCACCTTTTTAGATTAACCATTTCTCCCACAGTGCTAAAAATCAGGGATAAAGGTACAGTAACACATTCCAGTAAATGGGGAACCTTTATATTAAGTGATTTAAGACATGCTGAAATTCAAGTTGCAACACCGGCACAAATTTCATTGTCTTGTTGACTTTATACAATGCAGGAAATATGCTGACACATGACATCCGAGCCAGTTAGTGCCAGTTAGCACTTCCTTTTGTTTTGTATTATGCTAATAAAATGAATAATGGAATTAAACTCAGCATATCACTTTTCATGATGCATAGTAATAATTTTATTTTACATTTTTTTCTTTACATTTTTTTTTTATCCAAAGTGACTTACAATGTCTGAGATACAATTTGTTACATTTCTTTTTGTTTTTTCCAATTGGAGCACACGCAGGTGAAGCGACTTGCTCAGGGTCACTCAGAGTCAGTGGTGGGATACAAACCCACAACTGCAAGGTTTGAAGTCCAAAGCCGTAACCACCATGCCACTGCATGCCTTTTAAAAGAAGTGGTCAAACAATAAAAAACCAAACTGTCTTTACTAGAAGTCAGAAATCAAAGAGGGGCACTGAAAAATTGCTTTTTTGTGCACCCTGAAATATAATAGCAATGAACCATGAGCTGCCTAGAGATTCCCCATCCCTAACATGGATCACTCTTAAAATAATTGTTATACTGAGACTAAAAATATCAGAATGATTGTGAGGACTCACAACCGAAAGACATCCACTTTAATTCACACTTATGGTTTTGTTCTGAAACTATTAATTCTTTAAATGGACCTCAATTGCTGGTAAAACATCAGCATCAGATTTAGGGATATCTCATATAAAAGCTTTGACTAGGAAAACCAGGGATGGCACACAAAGAGATTTTTCTCAAATGTTTAACATTCTACTAGGAATAAAACAATGGTAGACACATTGTTCACAGTACTTTTTTATGTGCCTTGTTAAGCATTCATTTTATTCTCTTTATGAAAGAGTATTTGACCAGATGATCACGTTTACAACTCATTCATAACAGAAATCTAAAGTGTACTTTTTATTTACATCTCATACACACAATTTTTTATATATATCTCACTGTAAATGCTCATTCAGTGATTAAGTTTTATTTGAGTGATGGAGTCGAATGAATGTTATTCTTGAAGACTAACTTGTTGGCATTGCAATCTGAATCAGCAGATAGGTTTCATTTCCTATACTGCCTCTTAAAACAGCAAATGCAGTGAAGCCAGTAATACCACTGTGATGTGTGCCTGACAGTTTGTCCCTTTTGAATGAGTAAAATAAAAATTCTCTTGTAGAAGGTGGGTTAGGATTCTTCCAATTGAGAAAAATTGGTCTAGAAACCAGAAACATAGTGTAGGATATCACAAAAGATTTATAATTTAAATTATATGATGTTATTCGATTAGGTGTTACTTTAAATATTGTTAAAGAACACAGAAAATTTAGATTCAAGGATGTATGAGAGATATGTTAATATTTACCCCAAGTTTAGAGCACTTCCAAAAATGTGTGTTAATGATGCGGGCACTTGGATAATAGTGTTCACAACTTGAATAGTGACCTGAATACCTTTCAGACAATCTCAAACAAGAGGTGAGGTGGGTGCAATGAACATTTATTAGTTATAGTATAGCATGCTTTGTACAGATAATAAATTAAAATGTTTTAGGAATGACCATCTGAAATTTAGACTGAAATATTCCTTTACTCAATGTAAAGGTAAAGTCCTTGAAATAACATAATGTCTAGAAATATTTCGTATATCATCATTAAAACTAGACAGTAACTCTTCAGGGATAGAAAAGTGAGGCAGGCTTTTTTAACAAAGTTTCTAGCCTTTATATACAAAGGTGGCGTACTGCCAGAAGATTACATTTAATACACTGTAGTTTATAGGATGCATACACGCTATCCATAAAGATTCTTCTAAATGTCTGGATGCCTAGTATCTTCCATAAATTAAATAATGTATGGGGTAAATTTGGGTGGAATATGCAATTATGCTAGGGGACAACTGATAAAAGCATCTTTATATTAATGCACATCCTATAGAATCTTTCCTTCAATAGCTAATGAAGCAGGTGTATAGTTTGTCTGACTTCTACTTCCTTACAAATTCTCAGTGTGCAAACATTCACTAGTCTAGTAGTGGAACTGAGAGTTAAGCCGATGTCACATTACACAGTCTCTAGTGGGAGGGTATCTCAAACTTCACTATAGCAGTCAATTTACTAGGACATACCTTGGGTGATATGGGTGACTAGGCAATGTAAAATTACATGACTACGTAACAAATTTCTAGCACAGTTTCATATTTACAAAGTATCATGAGTAAGCCAATAACATGCTGCAAGTTGGAGTAAGTGCTCATGCAGAAGGGTTATAGGTGCATCAAGTTCGGCAGTGATCTCTGCCCTTTTTTTTTTTTTAATTCCATTCTACCAAAAAACACAAAACATCAAATAGATAAACCCCTCTGTTTGCAAAAATCAAAACACCCATGTTTCTTATTAATTGTCACTGCATTATATATATATATATATATATATATATATATATATAGAAATACATACAGAGAAATATATATTGTACTTCTGGCTGTGTACAGAGCATGCCACCTATGAAATAAGACAAACAAAATTGTCAGACTATTTGGACTGAGTCACAAGGTATGTGAAACTGCACAAATGGTGGTCATGGGTATGTGCTGTGACTGCCCCCAACTCCGTGTGTTTATGTAAATTAAGTATTCAACTGAAAATCACTGAAAAAGTTTTATTTTTTCATTTCGTTTAGAAAAAGGTCACATGCCAGTAGCTTACTTTTTTTCCCCTTTAGTAATTTTTGCAATCTGTAAACGGTATCTCTCTGTATCTAAATCTACCTTACAGCTAATGAACTTACCGCTCGTGAGGTATCTCCAAAGTCGATTTTGAGATTGGCCATGGCCTTAATGATCGCCATGATAGACTGAATCGTGTTGCTGTAAACGACAGCTCTGTATTGTTTACACTCCTCTTCAGAGTAGCCATCTTCATGGATAATCCTAGGGAGCAATAAACATATTTCAAACAGTACTACTATTTAAATCAATAATTTCCTTTGCTTTTATCAAATTTGACATTATAAAAAAAAAAAAAATCAGGCAATATGTTTTTTAAAAAATATATTTATTAAAAATGAAAAGCAATCAGGCTGAGTATTTACCTGGAATTCTACTTTCTTAATAGATTTTAAACTGCCAGTTGTACCTACTGTAATGTATTCATCTTTATAAACATACATTAGTAATATAAAAAAATAAAAGAATGTAACAGTGCATACAAATACTTTCACAGAAGGCAGGTTAAAGAAAAGAAAAATCCGAAAAGCTAGCCTTGACTAAATTCAGCTAGACTCATTTAATCCGTCTTATGTGTTTGTTGTTCTTAATACTGTCTCTAAACCTCATACTACATAAAGCACTCGTCTACCATTTCCCCTGTGAAACTCAGAATTAACTGCAGCATGGACTCCTCATTATACTGAAAATGCATCACATGGCCCAAGTCAACGCCTATGTGTGCAATAGCTACTGATAGACCTCAACCTTTAAGGTCGAGCATGCCCTAACCACAATAAAAAAACTATGAGGTGTTATGATGAATGGTCTGTGGCGCAGAACAGTTTTAAATAAATAATCATGCCCAAGAGCGTGCAGGATCAGAATCAGGTGCAAGTGTGAGTGAACATGCTTCGTTCTAGGGATGGTTGGGGGGCGTCTGGCTGATTGCGTATATATGTGCGTCAGCCACGTGCCTCGTTCTTACCTCGGAGGGAGCACCGTCTCATACCTGCACCCAGTTAGGCAAGGCAATATAAGAGGAGCCTGCACGGCAGAAGGGGAAAAGAAAGGGGGAAAAAATAGAGGTTAAAAAGAGGAGAAGGAAGACAGGATTGGGAGAACAGACCTGGTACAGAGAAACAGAGGTGGGCAGCCGGGAGGAGAGCCCCTAGGAGGGGTGTACGGCTAATGCTCAAGGGTGTAAGATGGACACTCCAACTGAGCATGTGTTTTGGAGTAGCTGGAGTGGCCCGATGCTCACTCTGGCGCAAGTGCAAGGGTCAGCATGGCACCCTGCTGGGAGCCATGGCCAGCAGGAACCCGAGTCTGGGGTAGAAGGTTGGATGTGCCTATCAGCAGGATGTTTCCCCATGATTCATAGAGGACAGGGAGGGGAGACATCAGTTTTAGAATGGAGGTACTAGGAACTGACTTTGTAGAATGTTTCCTGTATTGGGGATTTTAAACTCTTTTTAAAAAATTATTTATTGGCTTGGTTTTAACCTCCACTATTGAACACTGTTTTTATGGATTATTTATGAATGGATGCACTGTATGTTTGAACACTTGTTTTTTTCATTGATCTTATATAAAAGCACTAATCCGATTTTTGCACCTGCCCCTTGCTGCTTGTATGTGTCATTATTTGCCTGGCTCATCCTTTTTATGACTGTCAACATTTGGGGGTTCAAAAAATTTCCAAAGGGCGACAGGAGCATGTAGACAACCTGCACCATCACAGGTGTCCGTTTCAAAAGGCTCTTTCAGCACCAGTGTCCACTACTCTGTGAATGTATCTTAGGTAGTTGACTCAGTCTCAATTCACCCTTTAATGGTGCCTTATGTGAAAGTCCCGAAAAGGTTGTTTGACACACGTCACTGGCACAAATATTATTCATTTTATACCTCCAACTCACAGCCACTTACATTTTTAGTGTTGTGCAAACTCATTCATTAAAATACACAAACACATCATCTGTATGTATTTGTATATTGCTCTATGAACACAATGCATGTCTGAGTAATTTATTACATGTAAATAAAATATTGAGATATACTACAATAATAGTAAAGAATCAAGACTAAACATATGGAAAACTGTTAATCTGGATAATGTTGTTCATTTAAACTAATTTGCCTTTTACAAAAATTAAAACAACAAGAGGAAAAACACCCATATTTTACTAGTTGTTTTAATCTCAGCAGTAGTGGCTCTGCTGCATCTAGAACTAATTTCCTAGTCATAGTCTATTGATGCCCTGGATCAATTTTTTGAACAGTGACAATAGATCACAATAAGCCCATTGAGCGATTTTTAAGCAAATTATGTAATACATCAGTCTGTTCATTTTCTGAACCTACTTTTTCCATTACAGAGGGTCTTGGAGAGCTAAAGTCTATCTTAACATAATGTGACATAAAAAAGACATTGTATTATGATGGAGCACAGTCTTAAGTTCGCACCATGACAGACAACTCTACAAAATATTTAGATTAGAATAATAAAAGAAATTGGAATTTGACACTTTTAATTAAAGAAAATAAAAAACAAACACACACCTGATTTGACATTATTCTTAGTCAAATTGAAGCTGTTCTGATACAGAGCATAACTGAATTACATCAGATGAATTTAATATGGAAAACATATACACAAAGACACATTCAAAACACTGCAGCAGAACTGAAAAAGGATGAAGGCAACATTACAGATATTACAAATTATGGTGAATGCATGATCATCAACAGGAAATCATCATTGTGCTCCACAGGCACACTGGAGGTTATAAACAAAACTAATTAAATGTTAACAGCCTGAATTTCAAATGAGACATTCCTCCATTGAAACGCTACATTAATGTAAGCATTGAGACAAAGCAGTACAGAGATGCAGGCTGTACTTGCAAATCTGAAATACATTTCCTACTTTTGCTGTCAAATTTGATAAATCTTTATGTTTATGCTTGTGCCTTATCTCTCCTGGCATTGGCAGTATCAAAAATATTAAGTGTAGGGCTATTATTTATGGAAAATAACCAATAACCTTAAGTGAAAAAGTATTACTGATTTACTGATGTAAACTTTGAAATCAAATGATGACTATTTACAAGAAGATGTATTTCACCACAAATTTATTACACCATATCACCAAGAGAAGGCATGCTATTAGCAACACAAATGTATAATTTAATTGCGACGTTATTCAGAATGCAAAGAAATATTTATCTGTAAATATAACAGTGGGCCCAAAATGTCTAATTATTTCCCATGGGAGTTGATACTGCTGTATAAATCAGAGTTAATCATGTGAGCTTGTATCCTGCTATAATGTGTATCAGGATATTATTGTAAGTTTAGTGTGAAAATCCTCTAAATCCCCTGACACTAGGCCACAACCCAGATCTAGTGTGAAAGAGGCTTTCTTTGCATTCAACTGTGAAGAATGTAAAGATTTATCCTGAAAAGCACTGGTAAATACTAATAAGAAGAAGGTGGAATGTTAAAATGATAGGCCCTGACACAAATGGTAGTCAGCTGATGATTGAATATTATGGATACTTCTATCATTTTCATCTAAAAAGAATGGATGGGAGAATAAGTTGCAAAGACAAAATAAACGTAATCCAAAGTATGTACAAAGATAAATGATTTCACTCACTTCATCTGTTTCACAATAGTACTTTTCCCAGACTCTCCAGCACCTATAATAAAAAAAGAAATGAAATTTTATTACAAAAGCATATTCCTTCAGCCTTTCCAAATCAAACAGTTCTTTTCAATAAAGCCCTCTGTTCTTCTACCAGCAAAGGGAGGAAAGAAACTCAAGTCAAATAGTCTTTCATGTTATATTAAAATAACAGTTTGTGTCACTGAGCCCTGTCCTACGCTGACAGGGTTACAAACAGGTACAGTTTACAGCTGGAAAAGCAAAGGGGCTCCACTGGCAGGGGCATTTCTAAAGCCTGACAAGTGGATTGCTGCTTTTCTCCATCTACAAAGATATTCCTAGACAAAAGGGTATGCTTACATCTCTTGCAGAATTATGAAACAGATCCAATACAATTAAAAATTTCGTCAAGGCCAAACATGTGTGTTTTAATACACCCAAAGAACACAGCAGATGCTATACTCTGGAGAATTTGATGTTAATTTAAACAACTGCCAGGGTCATTGTGAAGGATTTAAAATCTCTTCATGGGTCAAGAAGCTAGGAGAGCTTGGTAGTAGGCAATATGGCCAAAAATCCTTACAGTGTAATTAAAAATTAACAGTTTCAGTAGATATGGTACTGTATTGAATACACTTTTCACACGAAAAAATGTTTAACATATAAATGTTATGATTAATTATGAACACAGATACATGTCTTATCTGTCAAAACACTTGCTAAAGTCTGCTATTCGCATAAATGGCAGCTATTCACCTCTCTTAAGAAGTTCACTTTATTTCTTTCTCACTCACATGTACTCATGTTGTCTCTACTAATGCACCCTTCATCAAGTCAACACAGCATCAGACACAGTTTCTTACAGACCTACTGTATGTCCAAACATAAATGATGTAGAAGTTATTTAATTTTGCCAGGATTTTTTACAATCTGCTCTGTTTAGTCATGGGACCAGGCCTATTGATTTGCACAAATAGTTCTATGGCTATCTTGTAGCCAGAATTTGGGAGACATTTGTGAGAAATGTGGCTGGTGAACTGAGAACAAATGGTAAGTCATTCCTTATGATCAGTCAAGCCAAACAAGGAAAGACAGGAGGTTTTACTAACAGGGCACTTCATATATATTAGGATGGGACAACAACTGTGAAATGGCTGATTTTGTTCTACAGACAAACAATTCAGATTTGTGATAAATATGAGACAAAAACACAGCTATTGTTTATTCTTCTACACATACAATGCCTTGAACAAAAAATTCACCCATCAACACTTTTCCTCACATTTTACTGTCTTAGAATAACTTAGAAGTTTTCCTCGGTGATCTAAAAAGCTTGTGTCATATTTTGTAATGAATAAAATTAAATGGGACAAGTTTTCAACAATTTATACAAAATAAAAAACAACATTATGATAATAAAAAGCAATTCTTTATCAACAAGAACCATTTCTTTCAATGCATCTAAAAGAATACATATTCTCACTCTCATTGAAGCCCTACAATATGGAAAAGCCTTTAAAAAAAATGTTTTCAAAAGATAAAACAGAATTCTGATTCCAGATAAGAACAAGTCTGAGAAAGGGTACGATACAATTTCAAAGGCACTGAATATTCTTGTAGTCTGTTAAACAGGAGTGGGAAACAAATATGAAACTACTGACACACTATTTTATATTTAGACTTTGTATTAAACTTGACTGCTACAAAAGAAGTGCTTCTTTGGAAAGCTGATTGTGTTGGAGGAGCCAGGTACCCTGAGAAAACCAGTGCTGGCACAGTGATGGAAAGCAAGCTGCAGATTGATGGTGACATGCCTACATATAAAACCCAGGTCCATGTTGCTGTGAAGCAGCATGGTCAACCACTGAGCCAACCAACTGTGACACAACATATTAGAATGAAAAAAGGAGGATGACTGGGAGTAAGGATATGCAACCCTTTTAACCAAAATCAATTCACTACAGCAGACAGCCCTAGTGCTAGACTTTATTTACTTGGCTTCATCTTGTCAAATTCAGCTCAGCCTATCAACAAACAAGCCTGGTATTCAACACGTTGCTTGGCTCTACAATTATTCATCTTCTTTCTCTGGGAAAGCCATTCATCTGCAGAATCAAAATGACAGCTTAAGCTGGAAAGATTTTTCTGTAAATGTTAACAATGAGAGCATTACTGCGGATAAATAAGAATTCACCTCTCTTAATTCTGTAGATAAATTATTTTAATACAATTTCATACAGGTATATTACCTGAAACATAAACAAGTAGGACGGGGGGGTTCTACTTAGTCTGTTATGTTCTTTTATTTTGAATAAAAAATGTACTTTACATCTTGGCATATTTGCCTTTAGACCATCTGTTACTCTGAAGTCACAAGTAATTGCTGTTATATAAGACAGCAAAAATACATTTGCACAGCTGATACTTCAAAGTATTTTTTTCCCCAAAAAATTGTACCCAGAGAAACAGCCTGAAGCACACTGCGCTGGTTTATACAGCACAAAACAGCTTTGCGACCGACACAGCTGTAGGCCTCTTTGCATACGCAGTCTGGCACATTCCTTTACCACTCCTCCAGATCAACTAGAACAAGTCGCTGCTGCTTTGTGAAGGGCATTTGGAACTTTTGGCTTAGTATATTGCTCTAGGTGTGCAAATAAAGACTTTTGTGCTAAATACTGCTCAATGTGGTATGAGAAGTACAGCAATTAAAAATGTAATGCATCTAGTACTAGAGGATAAGTATGTGAAAGACTGCATGAACTGGATCTGGTCAGCTAGAGAGAATATCTTAGTCTATCGAGAGAGAAAACTGAATCTGAAATAAACTGGAGCTCAGAAAGGATAAGCAGAGTTTTAAAATGGAGGTGGTGCAGTGAATGATCCAGTTAATTTCTGAAAGAAGGTTAATCAATTACACCAATCTTTTTCTTGCACTGTGAAAACCACCAAGGTGCTTTGTGTGCATGGTATAGTTAGTCTATAAATTTGCATAACTAGAGATTTGCTCAATGTGACAAAGAGAGTCAAGGTTGCCCTGTAACCAAGACTAATGTCTTTAAATTTTCCCTATTCAATTGACATATTGACATCCATCCATCCATTTTCCAACCTGCTGAATCTGAACACAGGGTCACGGGGGTCTGCTGGAGCCAATCCCAGCCAACACAGGGCACACGGTAGTGTATATTTAAAACAGTTTTACAAACAAAATTATGTACTTATTTGAGGCCAAATAAAACAGCATGACCTAGGTTTTATGCCCAGAGACAGCCAAACTAGTCATTCATGCCCCTCACCCCAGTTCCTTGATTCCTATTGATTCCTTTCTGACAAGAACTGGAAATCTGCCTTTTCCGTCAAGCTGAAACTCATTTAAAGAAAAAGTAAAAAAAAAAAAAAATGTTTTGCTTATTTTTCTCTTGCCAACTGTAAGGTCAGCAACACAACTTGAAAGGTAAACAACTAGATTTGTGAAGCCATCTAATTTTATGCTGACCTCACCAGCTGAAACATACAATAAGAATAAAGAGCACTCGCTACCTCAGACAAATAACCAGGAAAGTGGAAGAAGTGACGCTGGTGCCAAGGCAGGCATCCGTTTGGCAGTGTAGAGTTTCCCTCTGAGCCCTCCAATCAACCACACGCTGAGGGCAAAGTAAATGCGTGTCACTCAATGGTTATTGATCACTGCTTGCTAAACAGGTATCAGCTAACAAGAATTCTCAGCCACTGGAGACGTCTATTGTACAAAAAAGAAACGGAGACAGTCTTAGCACACGCACAGTCTTTATAAAGGGAAGAATGAATTGCTTCTATTCAAAAATGAACACAGATAAGAATATTACAAGAGGCGCAGAAAACACACACCTAGCATGAAAACTGTACAGACGGTGATGGCAGCTTAGATAGTGTGTGCTAACAAATTACACAGATACATCTTATGTAGAAGCGATAAAAGGTAAAACTGTAAAAATGATAGAGGTGCATTAAGCAGAGCTCCTCAACATGCAACAAACGAAGAGAAAAACTAACGTGATTCTAGTTTTAAAATTCCATAAAGTTACGAACGCTACTATACATGATTACACTTTAAAGAAATGAACAAATCATATAACAACTACGTACAATCATACACAATTACTGCATATGATGCATAGCTCCTACTACTTCTTTGTCACAACAAGCCAAGATAAATGAACAAAGCAACACGTGTTATTATAAAAAAAAAAAAAGTCCAATACAAGCAGCAAGACCCTATCTGAAAGAAACTGTGGAGAATACTGTGGGACTACTACAAAATGCTCAAGCAATCTAACCATTGTATGTTCATTGTGGTCTGATAATTGTTTTAAAGTTTTACAAAGCCTGCATTTTTAAAAAGATCTTTACCAGTTGCTTTCCTTCCAAAATACATTCAAAAAATGTGAAAAATATTACACCGGTTTAAGAACAAAATGGTTAACCACCTTAAAGCAAAAAGAAAAAACTCTCAGTGGGCTGCATTATGTATTACTACAGTGGACAAACTCTGCTATACTCCGATGAATAATGAAGAAATCTCATTCAACCATTTTTTAAAATTCACCATCTCCTTTGTTGTCTCTCCCATTTTCCTTGCCACCTTGACATTAAAATGGATAGCTGACCTGCCAAACAATTAATCACATTTAGTTTTCAATCATCTTCTAGCTGAAGCCGCTGACTATATGTTAGGTAAACCTGATTGCCTCTGGCAGTACCATCAACTGACAAGAGCCCTGTGCTCAAAGAAGATCTGCAAGCAACAGGTAAGCAATAATTAAATTAATGTGCTCTCAAACTGTATTCAAAAATGGCATTAGGTTGTGGAAATTTACTTCAATAATTAAGCAAAATATTACAGAGTAATATAAAATTTGCTTAAATGCTATAGGGTCTTGTTGTTCACGTTCAGGTGTAGACTTACAAAGCACAAAATATAAGATCACCCCCAGGGAATTGCACCACATGACTGTAGTGCCGTAACTGACACTCCCTCACAATGCAGGTAATGTGCCTCATTCGGGACAATATGAGCAACTGCTCATTTGACACAAATTCAAACCAGCGGTACCCAAGAATTTTCTGAAGAGATATAGTACCAAAGAACTTCAGTTTTCGGCTCAGGTCACTGGATAGTGTCCATGTCTCACAACCATATAGCAAAACAGTAATTACCAGGGAAAGACTAAAGACTAGGACCATTGTCCTTTTACAAAGATATCAAGAGCGCCACAGACTCCCCCCTATGAGACGACCTCATGACCCCCAATGCTCTCCCAGTCATGAATGTCACAGCCAAGGTAAGTAAACCTCTTGACGAGGTCGACACTCTCTCCACAGACAGACAGACAGACAACTAATCTTGGTTTTTATCCAGGACCCTCGCAAGCCCAGACACACAGATTCCTCACTCAGTCTCGTGAGAGCCCCGATCAGAGCCTCCATTGACTCCATGAAGATCAGCATTGTCGGCAAAGTCAAGATCAGTGAATCCCTCTTCACCAACAGATGCCCCACAGCTGCTGGACCCCACAACCCTGTCCAACACCCTGTCCATGCAAGCATTGAACAGATTAGGAGCAAAAACACACCCCTGACAAATCCCAAAATCAACTGGGAAAAACACAGAGGTTCTGCCGCCACTCTGCACAGTGGTCGCAGTACCAGTGTACAGGCCAGCCATGATATCAAGCAACTTTAAGGGAATCCCACAAAGTCTCAAGATGTTCCACAGAGCGGCACGATCAACTGAGTCAAACACTTCATCAAAATCGACAAAGGCTGCAAAGAAACTCTGCCGATATTAGTGTTTGTGCTCCATGAGAACTCACAGTGCCAGGATCTGCTCAATCGTAGACTTCTTAGGCGTAAATCCAGACGGCTTCGGTCGCTGGTAGGTGAGCAAGTGATTACGGATCCTATTGCAGATGACCCTAGCAAAGACCTTACCTGGCACAGAGAGCAGTGTAGTAGCCGCAATCCAGGCGTTCGCCCTTCCCTTTCCATATAGGGACAGAAAGTAATGTTTTCCACTCAGTTGGGATGATGCCCATCTCCCAAATGGAAGAAAAGATTGCTTGTAGTGCCAGGAGAACAGCCTTACCACAAACCTGGAGAAGTTCACCCCGGATACAAAAGATTCCTACAGCCTTCCCTACCATCAGCTGGTTCACCACCTCTGCACTCTCAATAAGACTGGTTGGTAATAATAATGATAGGACTCATACTAAAAAGACTTGGCTTCCTGTGACAATAGAGGCACTGCTGTCCCTTTCTGCCTCCTGCTTCTTTATTTTCATTAAAAGTTAGTTTCAAGCCTATGATTGTTCAAAGATTTTTCTACAATTTCCACAACCCCTGGTCTTTGATATTTGTTGGAGATGGTGTTTCTTCTAAACCTAATTATTAGTCCCATCTGTAACATTTAGCTATAGAAAAGACTCCTTACACCAGTTAACAAAATCATCTACCACTGGGCCATGATTGGTTTCATTCTCACTAAGTTTGCTTACAATCACTGATGATGAACCCATTTTAAATGTGCTATGACAACTATTTAGTGCAGAGAATGTACAAAAGAGGTGAAACAAGACACTCCTGAAAGGGCCCTGTGTTGAATTTCATTTTTTTGACCTGTCTATTAAAATGTCAACCAGCCACCCGACCAAAATGAAGTTAAAAATGAAAATCTTCAAACAGTCTTTCTACAAGAAGAAAGGACTGAATGGTATTAAAACAGGAGCCTCATGTGTGTCTTGGTGCTCTCCAAGTGGCAATATAATAAATGAAGATGAAATTTAATCAAATGCAAAATTTTAAGCATCTGTTTAAGCACGTTTCATTGAATTATTACTGAACAGAGCCTAGAAAAGTAGTCATTATAGTGCACCAAAAATCAAAGGAACAATATGTTTTGGAGAAGCTTTGTCATTTGTCTACTGAAAGCAATTCAGCTCTGTGGAAACATCTCCACTGCTAAATTTGATTTGAAACAAAAGGTATATTTTTTCCGGAAATATAACAAGGGAGTATAACATATTACAAGGCAAACTATCCCATAATGCACTGGCATAACTCTCAAGCATAGGCTATGTTTCTAGAAACACTGCTAATTACAGGATAGGCTTTGCAGCCACTGGGCAGGGCTGCTCACAAATCACTTACTCACAAAAACCTAAGGGCTCAAGGGCCAAAAATCCAAACCTCAAAGTGCCTAGTAACCACAAGAACTCTGTGGTAAATTTCACTGCACATGCTAACATTTAAAAAAAATGCTCATGTCTGAGCTTTCTCATTTATCTCAGCGGTCTTTTATGATTTTCAGATCATAAAACTGATTATATTAGTACTCCTGCTAGGTGACAGCTATTTGGATTATGCTAATGTGTAAATGAGAAACAACAACAACACAGCTTTGAAGCAGATGACGTTGTCCTTGTCTGCTATTCACTAAGTTACAAGGCAACTGCGTATTGCAGGTAAAACCATCCAAGTGCAATGTCTTTCACTGTACACCACTCTATAGTTAAAATCATTTACTAATGGCAAAAAATGCCAGACAGAGGGTGGTTGTTAATTAAATGTAAAAGTAGACCTGTTAATCCAACTACTGCCTGATAAACAGTATACCTTCAATCTAGTATTTCATTTTTATCCGCAATGAAATTTTGTTCTGTACAAGTTAGTTCCAAACAAAGATACACAATACTTTAGGGAAACTTACTATAGATGGTGACCAAGTATCTGAAAAGAAATCTATTAAAACTGCAAACAAAGAAAACAGGACCATGCTATTTACCTAATTACAAGTGAAGCCTGGAGAAAGCCTACATACACTTTGAAATGTTTTTGCCCTGACAACCTAAAATCAAAACACAATAACATAACCTCCAGCATTTTGAAGAGGTAGATTAGGGGATGATGATCTGACCATACTAGCAATGCCACCTGGTAAAGTCTTGAAAGTTGAATTCTTCCACCAGCTCAGTGCTTGACCAGTGATTTCACAGGTTCAATCATTTGTGGCGATTTTTATGAAAACAGATTTGTTTTACACATCAGAATACTTATCTGTGTTTAAAGACATAAAATGGGACTGTCACCCATTACACTAGGGATTGCTGTCTATGTCGCATGCTGATGAATCATTTTAAAATAAATTTGCCTTAAAAGTTGATAAATATTAATTGGTCTCATAAAAATGAGTTGCTCCTGTGCATCACAAGTGACAATTACTGAATTTTACAGTTAAGGAGAAATAGGGAGCCTTCAAAAATTTCAAAATTACAGCAATTATAACGATGTTCAAGACATAAGGCACCACCAAGCATGTTGCCGAGAACAGACTGTACCTCCAAGCTGGATTCCTGAGCAAAGGAAGGGACTGGGCAGTTAACCAAACTGCAACTTGATCAAGCACTTGTCCACTTGACACCATCAAATTATTAATCCTTGTGTTATATAGCATCACAGTAACAATATACAACTGCATGTTATAAAGTTCAGCAAATAAAATATGGCAAATACATTACAGAAGAGAGACAAATTTACATCATACATTCATGGCAGAGTTGTAAAACAGTTCTTGATTTTAGTATTTTAAATGCAGAAGAGAACAGAAGAAATAGAGAGAATGGGCATGTCCTGAGTCTTGATTTGAACATCAATACTAAGGGAACCTAACAAGCAGACCTAGCCAAAAAGCACTCCATAAAGGAAGCACCACAGATTTGGCATGGATTGCACAATAGTGCTTTAGAACAAGAAATGGTCTGGCAACAGAAAATCTCAGCTATCTAACTAGGGAGAGCGCCAAAGATAGGTATTCTGAGGCGTTATAAAAATCTTTAGCAGTTAGTAGACAAATGTGTGTGCTATATTACATAAACAAGGTTATAATCATTTCTCTTTTAGTCAAGCTCTTAGGCCCAAAATATAAAAACTCAGAATGGGTGTGTACCACTTTCCTGTAGGCCCTGTAAATCTTCTGATGACCTCAACATAATAGCACATGGAAAGCTTGCCCAATTCAACTACAAGTGCAGTTGCACTAAAATCTCAATAAAGGCATCAGAGTAGCAGAAAAAAGTGGTTTATCTTTACAAATAAAAAGCTAACTTTCTTCATTTAGAACATCTATTTTCTCAATGTCTACTTTACTAGTGCCAAAATAATATTTAAAGTTACATGAGTCACACAGAACTGTTGAAGGAAATGGAAAAAAAAACAAAGAGGAATGCTGTGAATAACACTTTTTAAAGACTTGCACTCTGTCCTTTCAAATTAAAGGTTAGCAATTAGTGCCTAAATCTCAGTAAGAGCTCTTAAGTATCAGTCATCATCTAGCATACTGTACTTTCATTATATAAAGCATTTAACCGGATCTAAGAAATGGGAGAAAATCTGTCTCACTTTTGAAAACTGTCTCCCTGGCACAAGACAAAATATTCTGGCTTCTGTTAACTAATAAAAAGGAATCTCGTAGCAATGCAAAACAATCAAGTTTTGTACTGAAGGTGAGTAGTGTATATAGTGTTTTTTTTTATTTTTTTTATTATTATTATTAAAACAAAGCTTTATTTCATAATAATGGACCACAGATTGCTGGCAACTCTAATGAGAGTTACCAAAACAATGTACAGTGATTAATTTTTGAAAACGATAATATCTTCATATGAGGAACAGTCCTGGAATGCTTTAAAGATTTCTAATAACAAAATTAAATACACCTCTTCCTTGTCCCCCCTACCTTCATTCACTACACACACAGACTTTCTCAGTTCAGTTATTTAAAAGCAAAAACATAAATTCAGGAAATGCAAAGAACAGAGAAGCAACAACCAGACTGCAGCAATGTTTACGGCCACTGACAAACCACATACGTCAAGCAGGACCTGTTTAGAGCAGAAAAGGCCAGTTTTGCTTCAAATGATATTCAGGTTTTTCCAGTCAACCCTGTAGACTTTAGGATGAAGTGACAGAATGTGTTCCGAGGCTATGTGTGTTGCTGTACCTTTTAGTCAGCTAAAGAAATCACACTACTAGGGTAGAGGGAAAACTTGTTATTTTTATGTTATTGAGTGAGTCTGCTTATTAAATTAATGTTTAGCCATGTAAAGAAATAAATGTTGTATGTCTAGTTCTAGAGGAAGGGTTATGAGTCTCTCAGCTGGTACAGAGAAGCAAACTGAAGAATGCTCAAGGGGTAGACACCAGCCTGGTAGTCTAGCTTAGATGGACTTTGACCTATGTTCAGATGACCATGAATCCCATGGGAATTTCTATAAAGTACAGTTATCTTATTCACTCTTTCACTGTCAAAAGACTAACTTAATTACTTTTAATTGCCATTTACTTTCATTACTCCTATTAGGAGTCATAAGAACCTAATAAAAATTGCACGTCAACTGATTAGAGTTTATTGAATGGCATTTTTTTCTTAAGTATAATTGCATATCTGGAGAGGGCCCAGTGTATATGAAATGGAAGAACGCTACATAAATAAATAAATAAATTTAACACAGTACTTCTTAGTGCAGACTAGTACAGTATATTATTTTTAAACAATCATTTTTGTACAGGGTCACAGGTTTTTATTTATTGTAGTGGTTCAAGAACTTTAGACCTAGAAAACCACAATACTGAATTGCCAAAACTAATATGAAGTAACTTATATTTCCAAAGTAAAGCTTAATGATAAGCTGCCACATACTTGGAATCCACAGTTACATAATTATTCAGCCCTCAAAGATACATATGTCATACTACTTAATAGATATTATTATCCATTAACAAGTTTTAATATTGCCCTACCGGGGGCTGGTGCCCTGCCCAGGGTTTGTTTCTTGACTTGCACCCAGTGTTGACTGGGATTGGCCCCAGCAGAACCCTGTGACCCTGTAGTTAGGGTGTAGTGGGTTGGATAATGGTTTTAATACAAAAAAACAGCTAAAATGTTGGTGTAGAGTAACATTTTTCCTCTTAAATTTTTAAAGATGGAGCTTTACTCTATTTTCAAATGTGGGTAAATTCTATTACATTACCGAAGCAGCAGGAAAGCACTATACGGATTCTGGCAGATAACCCAGTTCTTTTATGATGTTCAATATATAGAAATAATTTTGCTTTCAATGAGAAAGAAACATTTTATTTTTACTTGGCCCAACTTAAATACATGAAACAAAGAGCATATCAAAACAAAACATCACGTAACGCTTTACGTCACTGAGCTCATTTAATTCTCTTTTAACCAATTGTATAAAAGTTATAGTGAAGAGATGTTTACATAAGTGCTCCACTTCACAGGACATGACCACCATAAATGTAATTGGTATACAATTCTACTATCTGTAACAAGGTACAATATTTTGTTTGGGTGAAGATGCTTTAATTTTAACAGTGACCTGCATTTCAATCTCTGGATAGAAATGCACACAACTCCTTGTGTCACCACCATTGTCTTTTTAAAAAGGTACCCAACTGCTCTAGTATCTGCTCACAGTTTTATCATTTTAGGTAACTGGGCCTAATCAAAAAGAAGACCTAACTCAATTTGGCAATTGTTGCCTAAATCACAAGAGGGAATGATATCAGAATGGATGTCTTCATGGTTTACCACCAAATAAAGCATGTACCTGTATAAAGTATTAAAGACACAGCATAAAACAAACAAGGCAGGTTATACATATCACAACACATGTTAACACTTCTTGGCAACAAACAGTACCACTCATGATGGGCTGAGATTAATTATTCACAAATGTATCAAAGCAGAGACATTCTGAATTGGGCCACAAACCTGTTATAAATTAAAGCTACGAATCAAACCAATAAATTCTGCTTTCTGTTAAAATATTCAACGGTGACAAAATCATGCCTGCTGATGGCCAATGCCTCCTTTATGGGTGAATCAAAAATTCACATTACAAAACCAACTCTAGCATCACTTTCTCTGCATCATTCTGGCTGATCAAGATGTCAGCAGGCATGGGGACAGGAGTGTGATGTGTGCACTGGAACTCCTCCATTAGCAAAAGGTTATCTCTATGAGGAACACTGCCTCCACACAACATGCTGCTGTGCTAACAGATGGAGCATGTCCGCTTTATCACTGAAAACCAGTCCCCACACACTGTGCCAGGGTGCTAATAGATGGAGGAGGTCGACACCAGATTATTCCTAAATGCAAACAGCTCAGCACACCTACGCTCCATTCTGAGCTGCTAATGGCAGGGATGCTTTCAAAGGACGATGTTGTTTGTTTCCTTTATCCACAAGCGGGAAGCCTAAAAGTCTTCATTCACATTTCTGCATTAATCATTGTCATGTGCTTTGACTTAAAATTACAGCAGGGGTTAAACAACAGTCTTTGCTAAGAATGCAAGCAAGTGTATCACTTTTAAAGGCATAGACCGCAACTAAAGATGCTTATCTTATTACTATTAAGTAGTGTTCCATACACAAACCCAGGTTAAAAATCATACTCACCATGACAACACAAACCAAGAAGTTACACATTGCATGCAAGAAATTCCTTATTCAGAGTTCCATCTGTGCTTTCTTCTGGCTCAAGACCAAGAAATCTGAGTTAAAACAGGCCATGCTGGGTGATAATGAGGAATGGCAGGAGCAGACTGGCTCACATCACTTTACTCACTCTGTCCCTTAGCTCTCTAATCACCGGATATATAGATGAGTAGAACCTATTCCTGAATGCAAAAAAAGGAATTCTTTCATCCCAAAACTGACATTAGTTTTCCAAAATACACAGTTTTGGTTAAAATAAAAACAACTGCTAGAAACTTCAGTTTTATTTGGACTGCAAATCCCTGACAAGCTGCCCCTTAAATCAGGTAAAAGAAAGTTTCACAGAAATCACAAAGATAAAAAAAATATGCTCTTTTTAATTTTCAATTTCTGCAAATTAAAAAAGCGTCCGATGGCAACATGATCAAATAGCAAAGAAAGGCAGGACAAAACTGGAAGGAGAATATAGTGAGGGAAGAATCCTGTCACAGGGCCCTGACAAATCATCCGTTGAACAGATTTACATTAACCATCACCAAAGCAAAGTCTTTGGAATATATAACATTTTAACAAGCCCCAGACAGCAACTACATAACAGTCTGGCACACAGTACTTTAAAGCACAGACCACAGACTTCAAGATTGTTTTAAATTAACCATCAGGTGGATCTTATCAACATCTAAATACACAGTGACTGACTTGCAGCTTTGCCAATTGGACTACCTCAGTGTAATGTATAGGGTCTAATCTTAATCTGCAAACTACCGTAAGATTTTTTTTATATTATGACATTATATTGTCAAATTGATGGTAGTGTCAATATGCACTATGCCCATATCACTTTACAAATTGTTGCTTTACAATATAATAGTAAGAAAGAGAGAATGAGATACAATCAAAATATATTGTTTTACAGGTATTGTTGCTTAAACCTTATATCAGTATCGCAAAGCGATGTATTTATCCAATCTTGTAGCAGCATGTAATTCACCACTGCTCTGTGTTACGATGAGTACAAGGTGTTACTGTTCTCCTTCTGTAAAAGCCTGTGGCATGCCATGTAAAAAAAAAAAAAGTGGTATTATGGTACTAATTTTATGAACAGAAGCAATACAGCGATGATCTGTGATGTTTAACGTATGCTGTTATATTAATTGCTGTGCGTTTTATAATACTGTCACTAGTCTGAGGGAGAAATTCAAGTTACGGATATACTGTAATTGTAGTGTATATACTTGGCATGCAATAAGCTTGAACTTGATCTTAAATTCAAACCAATAACAACAGGCTTTCTTGCTGGTACCAGGTTATTTTTTTTTTTGCAATTGTCTGCTAAAGCACACTGTAATGTGATTTGCAATACAAATCAAATGAAAAATATGCAAAGGACTGGTCTGCTCTACCACGGATTACATTTTGAGTCAGCAATCAGTCTCTTCTAATTAGGGGATAGTGAAATGATCCCTATTGGACATATTATGAAGGAGGCTCACATATAATAGAAGTCACCACACAAAAAACGATGATAGGAATGCCTTATTTGTACCAATTACCTTGATCAATATATAGTAAAAGCAGATTAAAAATATGCAATGTATATGTAATTTTTAGTATCAAAGTTAAACCTCAAGTCCCGCCACAGCTATGTTATTAGGAATACAATAAGCTGTTGCTTATTTTTATACTGTACACCTAATATCTGAACATCTAATACTGATGCAGGTAAGACAACCAAAGACTCCACATTTTAAAAAGTGGCTTTTAAAAAAAAACACTTTTAAACTTGCCATTTTTAAAGATTAAATATTTTTCCAGGTATTGTCATAAATTCCAAAAAGTATCTAAATATATCTTTAGAGTTTTTAATTTGTTATTTATTAACACAGCATTACTTATATTAGACCTTCTGGCAGGGTTGTTTATAGTGCAGTCAAGACTAAAATAGCTAAGTGATCCCTTTCCATATTTTGTTTTTCTCTTGCTGATGTCAAGGGCAAAATAAGAAACTCTTAAAAGTCTTAGCACAAGTTTGGCCTTTGTTACTAAGTGTAGAATACTGCAAAAGTCTGGATGCTCTACGACAAAAAACACATATACAAGTTATCAACTGTGGTGGTCCTTCAAAGGTTTATCTTCTCCAGGAATTTTAACTCATTGTGGTTGTACTGATTTATTGGTATAATTATTCTTTGTCATTTGCTTAATTCTCTATTTGACTATTTTTTATTTATTGAACCACTTCCAGATTTAACTTTTTTTTAAAAAAAACACTCTGAACTGTACTTAAGGTATGCCATCTGCTTTATAAATAATACTTATGTTTTAGCATCAATGGTACTTTTGCTGTGCCACAATATATTAATTTTAGCATTTATAGCCAATGATAATGTTAAACCTACAAAAATTCTAACCAGCCTCAGAGTAAAGCTCTAGGATTGACCAGCCAACGAAAACTGAATCTTATTTGATCACAATAACTGGATTAGGCAGGTTTAATAATGGATGGGCTGTCCAGGAATTATTCCTGTCTTGCATTCGTTCAGTGATTGCTGGGATAGGCTACCACTTCCTCCTTTATTACCCTGCTCTGATGGATGGATGGATAGATGGATGGATCACAGTACTTTTTAAAAAATTTTTTATTCAAAAAAATGATTGTAACATTCTTCCCTCTTCAAATCAAAGTGTATTCTCACACCTTTGTTATGACAACATGAACACTGCACACAAAAAAAAAAAGCACTGCACTGCTGAGGTATTTTTTGCTTCAATCCCTTATCTAGAGTGTATGCTATTTCCACCTGTTTGGTCCTCAGGTAGAAAAAAACAAAACACATAATGTGCCTAGTAGGAAGTCACTAACGTTTGTAAAAGGATGTAGTTATGAGAGGTAGTAAATTAAAAGATGTGTAAAAGGGCCACAGAAAATGTGTCAAAATTTACATTTTTCATTAAAAAAAAATTGGAGCCCCATCTTTTTAATTTAGTCAGAATTGTAACTGATAATCAGTAAATTTTGTAACCAGTACTGTGCCACAGAGGCAACTAAACAAAATGGCAAAATTGTTAAATAATTCAAGACATTTGATACCAGGATAAAACAAAAATCCAGATTTTATTTACAGTTATGAATGACTGATTTCTGCAAATCAAATATCCTTACCATGATACTCAAAGGATCACAAAGGCAGTGACATTACTCTTCCCAATTTACAGCTATTTGGGTATTGCACGCTGTTTGCGGAGTTCAGCAGATTATTTGAATAGTAAGGAGGCAAATATTCCCTGCTGCCTAGCAACTGGCAATTCTGAGATACTCGTGGTGGTCATACTAATTTTCTGCAGTAAAGGAAGATTCTCATTGAGGAATCAGGTGGTCCCTATACTTAGATCATTAAATGAGCTTCTCATTCTGTGCATCAGAATACAGTTGTTTGTGTATTTTAACTAACCACAAAGCTACACAGTTTTATGAAATGTATTTCCATAACCTGTGTATATTTATTTATTTATTCAGCTGATAATTCAATGCATCACTCAAACCATAAGTGAAAAGCAAAATACAATTGTTTTATTTCCCAAAACCCTCCGAAATATGAAGTGACCTCCTCATGGCAGCACTGTGAGTAAAAGTTGAAAGACAGACTCACCCCCTGGGCTGGTGTCTCTCTTGATGAACTGATAGAAACAACTGAGGGACAGCCACGTTTCAAATAGGGCAATGCAAAGATTTTTAAACTTAACAAAATGCACTATATTTAGGTATGATTGATCAAATATTGTTAACAACATGGGAGTAGAGCGTAGATATCAACTATGCCTACAGACTTGTTAATCAGTCTGCCAAGTGCCACTGCGTCATGTTGATGAAGATATATATTTCAGACATTTCTGCATTAAACGCCAAGTTAATAAAGAGTTGCAGAACAGACTGTTAATCAATAACATTACACTAAAGCAATGAGGTATCTGTAGGAAACCATAAGGAAAAAAAAACATTTGGAGTATTGACATACACAGAACTGCAGTTTGTACCATGATAACGTGCCTGCAAATCACTGCACCATGACAAAAAACCTGTGCACTCCACATTATCATAGAGCTTTTGACCAAAAACAATGTTACTTCACACCTCCTGTATTCATATCTCACTCCCTGTAATATTTTATTTTGTTCCCAAAATTAAAATTGAGATCGAGGGAAAGGCTATATGCTGACATGTAAGAAATCCAGAAAACAAAAGGCTCCAGACATGGAAACAAAAGATGAGTACAGGAAATGTTTCCTGAAATGGAAAACACGCAGGAACAAGTGTACTACATCTCAATGGGAATATTCTGGCAGTCACTAAAAAGGAATTGCTGAAAGTTGTGTAATATATTTTAAACTATTCCAACTTTTGGGTCCCCCCTCATACGTCTTGGGTTATGAATCAGGTAATTTTTTTTAAGATTGCTGATGTAATGTTCCCCAATTTTCAATTGCCTAATACAGCTTGAAAAGAACAACACAGCACCACTACAGGAGTATCTTCTTTGCTCTAACAGTATGGGTTGAAAACTCTCTTAGCACATTATTTCACGGCATTCAAAATAGTGTTGTATATCTTGGAAAATATATATGTTTTAGTGTAACAGAAAAGCTTAGAATACTGAGCAACTGTCTTCCAAACATAATTTTAATATTTTAAGCATTATTCATAAAGGCCACAATTAAACGAGGAAAAAATACATATAACACAGCTAATATGGTAAAACATTGTATCTGGTTAAATTCTTTAATGTTGTACAATACAGAGAGTCACTGTAATGAAAGGTGAATCAACTCTTGCAGAAAGCACTTTCGATGACTGGCAAGTTTTAATTTCTGACTCCTTTTAACCCACATGAAAACAACAGTTGCTTAATTTTCTGCTCAGTCGACCATGATTTTCACATACTGCGTTTTGAATGAATAAAGCCTCAATGTGAATAATTACAACCAAATCCAGCAGCCATAACAGGATAAAAAAAAAATACTTAAAAACAACTGATAGAGGTAAATAGCCTATGTAACTAAATAGAAGAGAATAGAACATACGTATGTAGTCGTTCAGATAGAAGGGACCACCACCAACACCACCAATTTGCATTTCGCCACTACAAGACCACACAGGATATAGTTTACTTTACAAATCATACCATCCTGATACACCTGGATAGTAAAAACTGCTATTCTAGAGTACTGTTGATATGAGAAATTACTTTCAAGATTATTTAACACTGCAATACCATCAATATTATTAAACAAAGTCACAGACTCGAGTCTTAGAACCACCCTCCACAACTAGATGTTGGACTTCCTTACTGCACACCTCAGTAAGTACAGTCTGACATCGCCACCTCCTTCACGATGATCAGCAAAGGAATCAACCAAGATTCTGTGCTAAGCCCCTTCACCAATGACTTTTTGCCCAAAGAAGTTTCTAGACTTAAGATAACACCACTCTTGTAGGTGTATTCATCAACAACTATTAGACTGTGTACAGATAAAACATCTGCCACACATCAGTCAATGTATGTCAATGTGAATTTCCCCTTGGGATTAATAAAGTATCGATCTATCTACCTACACCAATCTTTCCCTTGCTTACAGCCTAACCAAGGAGTTGGTCTTAGACTTCAGAAAGCAGGAGTCAAACCACATCCACACATACTGAGGATCTACACGGACACAGCATGGGTTCCAATGGCCCCAATCTCCCAATCTAGGCTTGATTTTTATCAAAAATTTAATGAGTGATCAAAAAAGCTACTCTGATACATCAGTTGGATATATTTACTTGATGTAACAGCAAAGCTCAAAATACCCAACATTTTTTCCAGACTTTAAGTTATTTTGAAAGTGCTGTTCTAATAATGACAGCATCAATCTGACAAGTGAACTATAAGTTGAGGGTAAAGTTACACCACCACACTTTGCAGATACATTTAAAAATACAGATGTAAATGGAAGGACCAAGCTAATGATTGTACAGTAAATAGAAGTCCGTTTCTTTGTTGGATTCTGGCTTTTTTTTTGCATGATCTCTATTTAGAGATCTCAAAGCTTTCTCTTGCACTTCAGAAGAATTCATTGCTTCTACTTCAAGCCACTGTAATAAAGGAAAGCAATCTTATGAGCATTAAAGGTTAAAAAAAGCACTGAAAGAGTGATACTTTAGTTGTGTCCTGGCCCAGAGTGAAAGAGAACAATGACTTGAACTACAGACCTCATATGCACATTTCACAAAATCAAGCCAATGTTACCAGTTATTGATAGGCACGGACAAACTTAACTGTTTGAGTTGCACTAAAAGAGCTAGGAAAGAGAGATGGAAATTTGATAATAAGACCTAAAGAGTAAGAATACTGAACATTCAGTGTCCTCCTGTTTACTGTCATGATGCCAGAGTACAGAATGTTAACCACCTTTGATGAACATTGCACTGACACTCTGGTAAACTGGACAGAAGAACCTGTTAATTAAAAATGTGACAATTAAGCAGTACAACCAGAATGGAGACTGCTCTAAATGTTAATCCAGGGTCAGTTCTAAAACAAGTTTTGTAGTGGTTTACGGCAGTATATGCTATCAATTTACTGCTCAGAGATTCTGAAGACACCACATTTAGTTGAAATAATGCTAGTGTTTCTAATACATGCTGATAGTGTGCAGGGGTGCAAATAGGGGTGATGTACAGAACATGGAGCAGCGGGGCACATAAAGAGCCTCTCTCATTATATTGTGTCTATGGCTGATCCCTGATGGCAGCAAACTAAGGTAAAGTGCTCTGTCTTCAAAAGGGATGGCTTAAGTTCAGCACTGAGTGAGTTACAGTATATCGCTGTGGGGTCCTCAAAAAATAATAAACACTTTCATGCCCGTTTCAAAACGTTTTTTTTTTTTTTTTTTATCAAAATCATATTAAATCCAAAATATGCACTTCCTTGAGTGTAGCAAAGTTGGAGGATGCAGTTGGAATCAGAACAGAGGGGTTTTCATTTGATATATTTCATCCAGGGCCATGTGTGAAGTACTGGCTCCTACTCAAGTAAAAGGAAGTGCAGACATCTTGACAGCCAGCATCACTGACTCAGACTGTGATGAACAAATATCGAAGCATTAAAATACTCTACACAGATAATCTTCTTAACATCACATAACAAGCTTAGGATGATAAAAATAAATAAATTAATACATTTCAACTAATGCTGAAAAGAAACTTTTTTGAGAGACTGAGCAAAGACTGATTTAGGATGAAATTAATAATGCAGTAATTTTTATAAATTTATTTGCAATCAATTATTTTGCACAAAAAATGTTGACAACCTTTGGCACCTAAACTGTGACTCAAGAGCCACTACCTTTTGGATACATTGTCCCTGACAAAATAAACCTTTACCTCCTGCTAAGGCAGCTCACCAATGCTTTTACTTTCTCATCTGTCTGAGGAAATCCCAGATGTCTCCATCAATTCAGACCAACTTCTATAGGTACACAGCGAAGCCCATTATCACTGACTCAGACTCAGAGTAGTGGAATCAGGTATACTTACTCCAGCTGTAATTTGATTTTTCATTTATGTCATTAACACTCACACCCAGCTGGGTGGACATGACTATAAAGTTGCACAAATGATGCCATGTGATTGGAGTTAGGCAGAACAGGCAAGACATTCAAATAAAAGTGTGTCATAAGCTTGGGACCTGGTGCAGCAACAGGGTTTACATACATCATACGGACATTTTAGCTGTGTGTTGGATAGTTTTTAAGCTTGTTCCCACATATAATTTAATTGCTCCTATTCAATATGTTGCAAGCATCTAATGAACTTGGTTCAAATGTTCAAAATAAACAACTAATGAAAGTAATGTAAAATGTTATCAAAGAAATAAAATTATTTTTAAAGCAGTGAATTGGATGTTTATTGTCGATTAAATGCATCTTCTGAATATGCATTTTCCCAATCCTGACTGGTAATTCTTGTCTGTATGAAGCTAAAAAGGCCAGGTACCCATCTACTGTTGCACTGGGTCACAAGAAATCCCAGTTTAGAAAAGGGCTGTCAGATTGATTGTTGTTATTTGAATACAATTCAGATTTATATGACAAAGGTCTTATTCAAAGGCAAAAGCTGACATTCAGTTGTAAAATAACAAGTTGTTTGTTTTACCAGTACAAATATTTTGCATGGACTCCAGAAATAATCTCTCTTTTAATACTGTGTACCTGCTTAAGTTTTTGATAGCTCTTATACTGAAATAACAGTTGCCCAAGTACTACAGGATTGTTTTCTTTTTTTTTTTTTATTGTTGTTGTTTGTTCTTGCTGTGGCCTCAAGTGCGGCCATTACTGTGATAAAAAAACACACATACAAATGTACATGTAATGCCTAGAATCACTAATCTAAGTTCAAATGCATCTGAAAATGTATTTTCATTTTGAATATTCAAACCTGGGCTGCACGGTGGTGCAGTGGGTATCCCTGCTGCCTCGCAATAAGGAGATCTGGGTTCGCTTCCCGGGTCGTCCCTGTGTGGAGTTTGCATGTTCTCCCCGTGTCTGCATGGGTTTCCTCCCACAGTCCAAAAGACATGAAGGTTAGGTGCATTGGCAATTCTAAATTGTCCCTAGCGTGTGTTTGGTGGTGTGTGTGTGTGTGTGCCCTGCGGTGGGCTGGCACCCTGCCTGGGGTTTGTTTCCTGCCTTGTGCCCTGTGTTGGCTGGGATTGGCTACAGCAGACCCCCGTGACCCTGTAGTTAGGATATAGCGGATTGGATAATGGATGGATGGATATTCAAACCTTATATTTTGGATAATTTGACAGCCCTAGTATATTCACGGTGTTGCATTAAATGGTTATTTGTTCTGTTTCTAGTGTGCATATCTAGAGATATGCAGGTTAGAATTTCATTGTGCTACATGCACAATGTACTTAACTTTAATATTTATAAACAAGAGAAAGCCCTCCAGAGAGACCGATACGGAGGATGAATTAACAAAAGAAATACTGTATTATAGACATAATGTCAGTAACAGTATACCTACCTCTTATTAAAACTAAAAAGGCAAATCTTTAAAATAATGCCCTGGCAACAAAAAAATAGTCCCAGACTTAACTCAGCACCACACAGCTGACTATGAACTGCTTCACTGCTGTTACAATATGTATCTTCTCAGGCATCTAGCTATGAGAACTGGTCAAATGTTACTGAAACCATGATGCCTGTGATGGGCTTTGTGGACATTAACCACAGAGGCCTTAATGACAAAAGTGACATAAAGAATAGAATAAAAATGAGCCAACAGATATTTTCAGTTAAACGGCAAATCATATAATGGAGGAAAATATGGAAATGAAGAGAGGTGTTCAAGATTAGGTCATATTATGCAATCCGGTAATCATATCTTGACCCCAAGGGTTGAGGGAACCTGTAAAAATGTTCAAGTATACTTGCTGAAGTAGTTCATAACTTAATGAAATATTTGGACAATTCAGCTAAGGCTAGTATAATGATCACAATGGACTGAAAGGACACCTCTGACTTGTCAAATTTCTTATAATAATCAGGCATTTGAGCAGGTTTATACATGAATATTTTGTTTTACATATATCTCAAATATGTATTTTAACTATGTGATGTTTGCATTTAGCATATAAACTTGCAGACTTAAGTAGAAGTACACTTCATAAGTGTAAGATGCATACAGAATATATTTATTTGTGTGTCATTTACAGAGTTCTACTGTACAGTATATGCTGATAGTTACTATTTGTGACCAGATTTTCAGCATTAAGACCACATTTTCTTAATATTTCACACACCATGTTCACATCTATCAAGTGGTCAAAAGAGACTTATTTCTTATTGCCTCTGATGGTATTAGAACAAACCACTCTTACAACAACACAGTGGAAAAAAAGATTACAAATTTGGGCGTCTCGCCAATGTTTTATCTACACCAGAAATACAATTTTTACACTTTACCAGCACATTTAGTTATATACCTCTTTTAAGATTTTCCAAACTTTGAAACAATAGGAACAACAAAATACTAAATTGTAAGCAGTTTTTTCTTTATGACACTCTTAAGTATGTAATTTCCAACACAGTGCTTTCATTGCTACACCATGGTCTACTATGATCAGATGAAAGCAACTGCTAACATTGTTTGTGTAAGCCAGAGTGATTGGACCATTAAGCTGTTAACAGGCAATACAGAGTGCTGCAAGTAGGCATGTGTGAACTTCAGTGGAGGCTAAGAGAACAATAATTCCTTAGTACAAGTTATAGTCCAGCTGGTCAGTGGCATTCGTCTAAACAGTGACTAGAAGACATCTCCAGCCAGCTTTGAATCAACAAGACAAATTGGTAGTCCACTATATTAATATCGCTACATGTAAAATTAATACAGTATGTTCATTATTTTTTCTATTTGAGTTTCTGATTTATTTTAAAGCTCAATAAAAATATAACATTTAAAAATGTTATTCATTCTACAAGCAAAATTTGACTTTCAACAATTTTGTCAACTAGCTTGTTACAAAACTAATGTTTTAAAAACATAATTATGTATATTCCTAGCAAATCTCGTTTCTTTTAAATATTGTATTTTCATACTTAAAGAGTTTATTATTCTTTTTCTTTACAGACTAAAAACACAGTATTTGTATTATGTTTAATGGTAACAAAACATTCAATTGCAGTTGGTGAGACAAAATGAGGCCTATAAGCATTACTTTACAAACAGAATAACTTCAACAGCTAACGTCCTTTGTATAAATTCAATAGAGATTAAAATAAAAAAATTCAGACCTACAAGCCCCCAGTTGACTCACTGACAAGAAATTCTTGGCTTTTTGGAGACAACCTAAGAAAACACTGCTTCCTCTAATGGATACATTTCAATGTTAAGAAAGTGCTACATTTCATAGGCAAATACAACCTCTCTGAAAACATAATTTAATTGTGAGGGGAAAAAAAAACAATCAAAGAAAATCATGATGGTGTTTCTCATTTAACAGTTGGAAATGTCAATCTTTGTGCAAATCTTATTTCTCCACTCAATGAAGATAACATTCTTTACAGAATACCTCCATTACTCCAATACTGTCTACACACTAATACACACACACCTATTTCTTGGCATATACTAAATTGTATTTTCAGTTTGTATTATGTTCTCTGTTTTACCAGTTGCCTGGCAGAGTGTTTGTTTCTACCAATACTGTACTGAATATTTCAGCAAAGTATGCTTTATAAGAATGCACTGAACTGAATATGTCTATTAAATAGATAAGACATACATTACAAAAATATCTATAGATAAGCATTCTCAAACTTAACCCGGGAACCAACTTTAGATGCAGTACCAATTCACTGCAGTACATACATACATACAAATGCCACGTGACACAAAAGAAACCCAATGTTCCAAGAAAGGTCTACTTCAGTCAGGGCAGCTAGTACTGCCATTATAGTAATCCCTCGATATATCGCGCTTCGACTATCGCACTTTCACCCTATTGCAGATTTTATATGTAAGCATATCTAAACATATATTGCTGATTTTCCGCTGCTTCACGGATTTCTGCAGACAATGGGACTTTTTATTTCTGGTCCATGCTTCCTCAGTTGGCTTGCCCAATTGATTTCATACAAGGGACGTTATTGGCAGATGGCTGAGAAGCTACCCAATCAGAGCACGCTGTTAAGTTCCTGGCTGCTGATTGGCAACGGACAACAGCATTCAATTCCGCTTTGCGTTAGCCAGCATCTTGTCTCGCTCATTCAGCATCAACGTGTTTCGCTGTGTAAAGAGTTAACTTTTGTGCTCTTTTGTGTTTATCTTTGTGCGTAGTCAAGCCCTTCGTTATGTCTCCAAAACGATCTGCTCCTGCTACTGCTTCCGGGGCCGTGCCCAAGCGCCAATGGAAGATGCTAACGATTGCCGAAAAGGTAAAAGTTTTGGATATGTTGAAGGAAGAGAACAGCTACGCCACACGGTGCTACACAGTCACCTGAAGAAGCTCCTTTAGAAGAGCTGTAACGCTCTCCTTTGTTGTGCAGTAATATTTACAGTATGTCATCGTTATCAGACAAGTCGTCATGTCATTGGTGAGTACCTATAACTAATCTTCTACGTACATTTAGTGTGACTGTACACACATTTTATACAATTTTTCTTGCATTGTACGTATTTATTACTGGTGGCCTATCGTAATGGCTATAACATATGTGATATCGGAGACGCTCGATATCTTTAAAATAACATTTAGGTTTTATTTATATTTACAAGTTGTAGATTTTTCATTTATTTTTATATTACCTAATCAATTACAATGTGTTTAAAACTGTATTACGTATTGAATAAAACTCCT
The DNA here is from genome assembly GCF_016835505.1 of Polypterus senegalus. Classification (NCBI taxonomy): domain Eukaryota; kingdom Metazoa; phylum Chordata; class Cladistia; order Polypteriformes; family Polypteridae; genus Polypterus; species Polypterus senegalus. The sequence goes on along the minus strand of NC_053165.1, from coordinate 14,521,224 downwards.
CAATGATATACGATATGTATGTTTGTGCGTAGTATATAAACAGTGTGTTTACATACATAATTTCAAAGAATCTTACCTAATATCTAAGAGAAAATAAAGGGTTTATACTGTATAACTGTGCAGGAAATGTTTATAAGAGTGTGGGAGAGTTTAGAAGGGCTTAAAATATATAAAAATAACCATATAAACATATGATTTTCACCTTTCGCGGGGGGGTTCTGGAACGCAACCCCTGCGATCGAGGAGGGATCACGGTATCTGCTGAGAAGATGTTAGCAGGCTTACAAATCACATTCTCCCACAGATAAATTTGTGGCTCTTGGTTCAAACTAAAAACAGGAACAAACTTCAACCCATCTGCTCTCAACTCAGGAACAGACTAGTTAGACAAGATAAATGACTTAAGTAAAGGCTAACTGATGTTGTTAAAGTATCTAGAACTGCTGTCATCAACACATGGCATCCTTACATTGTTACGGACATGCATACTGGACATTGTCATTTTTAAAACATAAACTGTATTAACTTTATTAATATTTACACAGAGAACTAATAAAGATACCCATCATGACTCAGGGTTTAATTATAATCGCCATTATTACAGATGTTCTCAGATACACTGAAATTGCAGGTTAAACGTTCTGGTCCATCTTAAAAGGCTGCTTTCAGCTTCAGGAATGAAATGTATGCTTTTTAACAAGAAAGAAGTAGAACTTTTTTCTTACACAAATGTTACTGCTTGACTGTTTAATATTAATGATTATTATTTATTATTTTACACATGTCTTCAACATGCAATACTGGTCTCTGCAGTGAAGGCTAAAAACAATAGACTGGATTGATGAGAGGTCACAAAGATATCTCTGTGAGCCATGTTGGCATCTGAATGTGTCCCCTTTTGTTTACTCTTATTTAGACTACAACAATAACATTCAAACTTGCTCCAGACTCTCCTTCTGGCAATTAGCAAACAGGGGCTCTGTTATGCAGTCATCCATTTGTTGTGATCATAGTTGAGATGGAAGAGAAATTGTCCATTTAATAAGCTACCAGTACTGGCTTTCTTCACCCCCAATTTATAATTTGAAGATTGTAATACTGTACAGGAGAACTCCCAACTCAGATTTATAGAATATAAATAGCAAGCTGCCATGGGGAAAAAACCTTTCAAATTTTAAAACACAAACATAAAATTCTTCCGGCATTCTAAAATGCCTACTGGTTATCAAAATTAAAGATACCCTTGTTTACGATGTTGCGTCATTCAAGATACAGTACAAATTCACTCCTCATGATCAATATACAGTATTCATCTATGAGAGTGAGACAATGGTAATTAAAAAAAAAATCTAAAATGATCTCAATTAAAATGCTTAAAAAAGTTAAGATTACTACACAAAAGAATAAAAATTGAAAAATAAACTATAATCTAAAATGTTAGGAAACAGTAAACAAACACAAGTAGGAAATGCACTGCACACTTTACATATAAAACAGAAACATTTATATGGATTTTGTTAAAATATCTCTGCTTATATAAAATGTCAAAAAGTCAGGTGTCTTTGCTCAAGCATAGTGTCACCCAGTATCCACAAGTGAGCTTGAATGTCCTTTGAAAAAAGGCAACAAAAAGCACAAACAAGGAGGGACATAAGGACAAGCATATCAGGTGAACAGAGGTTCCTAACTGTATAAACCAATCTAAACTGATGGACTCATCATTGTACTGTTGTGCACATTTCCTAAACAGGCATTTCACTGTGCCAGTATTATGTAAAAGATGTTTTATCTCTATTATCAGTAACAGTGATCTTTAAAATACTATTTATTTTTGTATAGCCTAAAATCACATAAGGAGTGTGGCAATGGGCTTTAACAGGTCCCATCTTTTGACAGCCCCCCAGCCTTGACTCTCTAAGAAGACAAGAAAAAACTCCCAAAAAACCCTTGTAAGGAAAAAACAATGGAAGAAACCTTAGGAAAGACAGTTCAAAGAAGAGATCCCTTTCCAGGATGGGCGTGCAGTGGATGTCAAAAAAGAGGGGTAAATACAACACAGAACACAGTAATCCTCAATGCAACAGTAATATTACAAGTACAGAGCAAAATGTCAAGGATATTAACTTGAAGAAAATACAAGATTTATCAACTGTAAAAATAAACAAAACTTATAATAAATATTTTCAATCATACTTTGTAATTAAGTTAATCAGGGACATAAACTACCAGAACTGCCCATTACTTCCAATACCTGGATTCTAAAATGATAATAGTGTGATTCTGATGGTTTTGTAATGTTACTCAGTTCTGCAGTATACAGTATATTACAATGAATTATTTAGCTTTAATTTATCTGAATTTAAATATGACATCACACAGCCACAGGAGAAATGTGTTAGTCACGTTTTAGAATAGAGTTTTAGTCTTGAATTTACTGGTAGTAGAGGAATGCTGTAAACCAAAAATGACGTGAATGTGAATTGGAGGGGCAGAAAAAAAGAAGGCAATGGCTCAAAGGGATTTAGCACTAATCATAGTGCTAGAGAAGTGGAAAGGTGGCAGAAGGCAGAGGGACAGCCCTGGATAGGGTGACAGTACCCAACAAGGCCTATTCATGCACATACCCACAAAGGGTCAATTTGGCATTGACAGTCAACCTAGCTAACACAACTTTAGAAATGGAGGATGAATACCCACTCAGACTTAGTAAAAATGTACTAACTGTACACGGACAACAACCTGGGCAGCAACAGTACCTACTGTGTGTGCTTCTGAGATACAGTATGTCAAAACCTGCAACTGAATTGCATAACTCCATTCACAAAAGACAGAAATAGTCCTGACCTGTACTGATATGAGTGTATGTATTTTTATTACTAAAGTGTCTTGTCTTCTTAGTGTTACATTATATATATATATATATTTTTTTTTTTCTCCCTAAATAATAAACCATCATTTAAAAACTGTATTTTGTGTTTACTTGTGTTATATTTGACTAATGGTTAAATGTGTTTGATAATCAGAAACATTTTGTGTGACAAACATGCAAAAGAATAAGAAATCAGGAAGGGGGCAAATAGTTTTTCACACCACTGTGTGTATATATATATATATATATATTATTTATATATATATATTATTTATATATATATATATATATATATATATATATATATATATATATATATATATATATACGTGTATATGTAGATATGTTTATATGTGTGTGTGTGTGTATATATATGACAGCAACACTCATAACAGTGACAAAACAATTACATTGACAATCATGTTACGTTATTTTTAAAATGTTTCCTTTTCTTTTTCATAACTTCTTTAACACACTACTCCACTGCAAAGCGCGGGTATTTTGCTAGTATTGAAATAAATTACTTTTAATTTAAACAATAAAAAATTACCTTTATGAAAAAACTGTTAAAATGTATGAAAAGGCACTGACACAAATACTACAAAAGATTAATTTGTATAAAGAAATGTATTATGTTTTTTCATGCAACAGAATAAAATTGATCAATTTTTGAAAATGATATGACAAAATAGGCGGAAAAGTGTTTCAATGGTATTCATTTGTAAATACAGTAGAAAAATATTCTTATAAAAAGGGTACAAGGGCTTGAATTCTCCATCTGTTTAGAATTTCAAATGCAGGATTCTGAATTTAAGTGATCATGCAGAGTCATTGATTTTCTTTTTTTAATAAATTAATCATAACACCTTGCCCACAGCATTGTTGATAAAACAATGCTTTGACTGCATTCAAAATATTACTATCAAAATTAACAGTTCTGTCAAGCAAATGAGACTAAGGCTGGTGATCAAAGACTATGGGCTAATTCTTCCAGGAACACCAGGTCAGTAATTGGAATGAAAATTTCAAGTTGAGCTAAAGGTCCTACAAAATCTGTTATTGTGAAACACTTTCATACTCATAGCCCAATGTAAATTCAGAGAGGCCATTTGCTTATCCTTGAATAGTAGCTATTGTCAAATAAAACTGGATACATCAACAGCATACCAGAAGAAAATAAAGTCGGCCTTGACACCACTGAGGGAGGTATTTGTCACTGCACAAACATGCACTGTTGCAAAATTATTCATTGACATGATTATCTAAATTTATCTAGGAATAGCAAAGTTAACATATAATAGCTAAACAAAATTCAGCCCGAGATAATTGACTCCAGACACTAATTTAGCAGCAACTGTCCTGTTTGCAGCTGTTTGTTCATTTACGAATGGTAAAATAACATTTTTAACCCTCAATCACTTTTAGTATCTACTAAAGCTCAAGAAATAATTAACTGCAAATGATAGTCCTTATTAACCACAAAGTTCAGACAAAACAAATTCAGTGAGCAATATTTAAAACAAAAGCAGTGCTGTAATGTTTTGGGTATATTTAGTGTAAGATGCTATTAAAATTGCCTGAAGTTAATAAATGAATCTAGGGACAGGTACACAAAAGGAACAACAGTTAATAATTTATGAAACCCATTTAAAACCACAATACAAATAAGTAAGTACACAGCCAGTTAGCTCCATTTTCATTCACAAAAAACCTCTGTTTAACTAAGCATTATGTAATGTAATAAACTGAATAGTTAACCTTTAAGCTAAACAGAAAATAGTTAACAGAAATTAACAATGGAAGAGTGCATATGAAATGTGTAACAACACATAAATCAAAGGGTATTCGGCATGTCAACATTTCTCACTGAATGAGGAGAATTCAACACACTCCTACTGTGAAAGTTACAGCTGCAACTGGCCAATCAGTTTTCATAATGTGTGTACTGTACTTTCTAATAACTTCATCGGCATTTAAGTAATGTCAGGCAGTGACAAATACTTCATTAATTATTAGACATGAGGGAAAAAGAGGTATGCGGCTAACAGAATATAAAACATAAGAGGACTGCAATAAAAAAACACTAGCTCTGTCCAATGGAGCTCACTTAAAAGAGCACTTGGCTTGGTCATCAGACAGGAATTTAAACACAACACGCTGAATTACTACCTTTCCTAAATCTATTAAAACTGACAAAAGATTACTTATTAAAATGTTATATTTCTCTTTATTATAAAAAAAAATCCTGGGAGAGAAAGACAGGAGACGAGATGTGATCTTCACGTTAAGATCACGGAAGACACTTAGAAGACCCGTGAGACGTAAGAGAATGGCCACGGAGCGTCTCAGAGAGACCTTAAACATGAGACTTTGTGCCAAGGGATTGACCCAGGACTGTCTCGCGATGGATGACGTAGAACATGATTCTTGCAAGACACGCCCTACTTACAACCAATATCAAATAAGACCATGGGCAGCAAAACACTCAGTCGTGTGAGTGTAAGGCTTTGAGCACACACAGATCCAGGGCTCTCAGCGCATATAAAGCATATAAGGACAATAAGTTACAGATGAAACGTCGATGAATAAGCGAAGAAGAAAGAGCAGCGTGAAGAAAAGAGACTCAAAAGTTTGGAGAGAAAAAAAATGCAAAAAAGAGAAAGAATAATCTAGGTGCAAATTCAGAAAATAAGGAAAGTAATAATCAGCCTGGAACAAGTGGAATCAGGGAAAAAAGCACGTCCAATCGGGCTCATAATTAAAAGACAGAGTAAAAGACAAAGTAGAATTTCATAAAGACGTTCACAAACGTTGGTGCTATAAACATGCAGAGCAGGTTATAGATTATGAAAGCAGTGGAATTCGAAAGGCTCAAAAAAAAAAAGGTGCGATACACATGTGGAGAAAGTTAGAGAATATGAAAGTAGGAAAATTAGAAAGTATAAAAAAAGAAAGTAAAGATCGTAGTAGCGCAGACAAACAGAATTATTACTCAAAAAAGGGAAAATAATCACCACGGAGCAGGTGTCATTGAAAAAAAATGCAGGACAAAGCAAGGTCAGAAATAAAAGACAGAGTAGAAAACAAAGTAAAACGTCATAAAGAGGTTAAAAAACAAAAGAGCCAAACACATGCAGAGCAGGTTAGAGATAATGAAAACTGGAATTCAAAAGACAAAAAAAACGTAGGCACGAAACACATGCAGAGCAAGATACAGAATATGAAAGCAGAAAAAAACGACAGTGTCAAAACAAAGAGAGTAAATACCGCATTAGTGCAAAAAAAGAGAAATTATTACTCGGAGAAATAATGAAAAGGCGAATAGAAATCGAATATATGGACACAGGTGATATGTCAGAAGTATGTAAATATTGTAAGGCTTTGAAGTTTAAGACAGAGAATTTCAAAAATGTGGTTTACCTCACATACATTTATTGGTTACTTTGCAAAAAAATTCCAAACAGAGAAACCTATCCTGAATTATGGTACAAAGTCATTAGAAACACGTCTCAATGACCTCATTTAAAAGATTCAGCATATTGGGACTCATAAGATTCCAAATATTGTTTTTACAGAAGTTCTGAAATAAAAGTGAAACTAATGAAATAGCAACAATTCAAAGAAAAAAAAATCTTAAAAGTGTGTATCAGGAAAACTGAACACGGGGGTTGGCGAGCAAAGTGGGCAGGGGGTGAAGCCCCCTAGTGCGTTATAATGGAATAAAATGCTGAAGGAACAGCAACACAAGTTTAGCAGAAAGATTATCCAATTAAAAAAATCTGAAATGTATGAAAGAAAACAAGAAAAAAAAGCACTTTATTTCACTAGGCAGGCATAGAGAAAAGACCCTGTTGGATGCCTGACAATGCCATTGCTGAGGCTGAGAGAGGAAACCTGCTCACCACTTCCAAATGTATTTCTGATTTTCGGAAAAGACACAAAATACAACTTTTAAGTCTCTTTTTAAACAGTGAGAATACACATTTCTATTTTGAATTGCTTGTGATTATCTAGTTTTCTAACCCAACCTGTATTTTTTAAAAATGCAGTTCTCTGTAAATTTAAATCTTTAAGTAATCTTACTAGAATGAGTGTGTACATACACAGGTATGCTGTGAGCACGTTTTTCATTTGTATTGTCTCTTATTTATATGGTCAATCAAGACATGAGTGTTACCACTTTTTATTTCTCAAATGTACACTACCAGTCAACCATTTTAGACAACCCTCATTTTCCCAACTTTTACTGAAATGTAAGCAGTTCAAGTCCAATAAATACCTTGAAATGATAGAAAGGTAAGCAGGAAACTGACAGGTTAAAAAAATTCAGGTTACAAGTAACTTAAATTATGTAATTTGCAGAGTTATAAAAAAGGCATTTTTCATCGAACAGGGTTAACAACTTGTTTTTCTGCAGCAATGGAAGTTAATTAAGCCTTGTTAGCTGATGCAAACAATTTTTACAGGTGTCCCAACTTTTGTTGCTTATAAACCATCTGTCTGAATAAAAGCAATGATGCAACAAACTGTGTTGTTACACCCTCTGAAGCTTTATTGGGATAATACCGCACTACAGGAAGTAGTATTTTACTCTCATAATGGCAAGAAACAAAGAAATAATGGTCTGTCTGTAGAACACTTAAAAGTGTTTGTCTCTCCTTTACAAAAATTGTGGAGAAAGTGTCCATGAATACAGTTTTCTACACTATCAAAAGAACCTAAATAAATGGAGGAATCTCTGACAGGAACTTTCTATGCTGACTAGTCTACAAACAGTCTGTGGATTAGGTTACTTGCTAAGAAATTACAGAACAAAGACTTGTTTACTTAAATTGATACATGGGTATCTGATTTGTACAACAAGGCCATTTTGGAAATACTACAAGCTTTAATTATTATGTTATGATGTGAAAATATCAGGCTTCAGGGATTGTGTCAATTACTGTATATGTGCTTTACTCCAAATCTATTTCTTTACAGTAAAACCCTTCACTAATCGATGTACCTACTTCACAATATGCATGCATGTTTTGCTTTAAGGAAAATAAAGGGTTAGCTTATAAATGATTTATTGTTATTATGATCTGCATCTATTTAATACTGACACATTTAGAGCTTCATTTTTTTCAAGTCTTAAAAAAGATTGCCTTCAACACCTGTCAACTAATCAACAGTATAAAATGTGTGTCATTTACCTTCCTAGCAGTTACGTTCAGCAATTTCAATCATAACATATTATCTTCAAGAGCACCTAGAAAGAATTTTAAAATTGGCCAAGCAATAGACAACATTCTTCCATCCTCTTTTCCATCTTCTTTTACCAAACACAAGACTAGAAATATCCTTTAACACAGTAACACAGGAGAGAAAAGACTTATCAAAAATGAAAACGTGACAGAACAACATGCTGGAAGGCATTCCCAATGAACTCTTTCTTCTAATATAAACAACCAATGGGTCACATTCCATCAGCAATTGAAATTTAAACTGTTTTTAAAAATCACCACCTGATTAGCAAGTAATACAAGGTTGAAGGCTGCATTTATCTGAAATTAGTATATAAAGGGAGTGTTGTCCCTCAGTTGGCTCAGTACTCCTAAACAACATATAATGGAAAAATTAAGCAAGAATGCATGGTTGATAAATGTTTACAGAGAAGCAAGGAAACAAGACGTCTGAAGGGCTTAAAGTGCAGTATGATTTGTCCTTATTTGGTAAGAACAAAAATTCCTTCGGTTCAGCTAATGTGGTATCAAGGTGACTTCACAAGCCAAAGCCATTGGTAACATTCCAGGAATAGGTAGCTGTAGTCTATAGAAAGTCTGACCAGGTAGCTTGTGGTTCTCCATAGTACCTCTAAATAAAGGCTATATAACTTCACCTGTATTTTGCCTATAGCTACTAGACCGAATGAAGCCATTAGAACTCAGAAATCTGAAAGCTTACAAATTGTCTACAACACAAAAAAAGTTTAATTACATTAAACTAATATGCATTTAACATTTCTGCTTTCCAGAAACTTGAAAAATGTCACGTAAACAAATAAACAAACAGAGTTTATATACAAATGATCACAAATTTGTGTTTAAAACATTAAAGGTTAAAAGAACTGAAATTTTTAGGCTATGTGACATGCTGTTAAAACTGTTATGTTAATGGGATTTTGATGATGCTATGAGCTTACACTATATAGCAAAGTGTCCATACCAACAAGCTCTCCACATGGAAATCATGGAATACCACACTCTTTATAACTAATGCATTGTATAACTATATATTACTCTTTGTAAATAAGAACTACAAATAGCAGAAAAAACATTTTCACTAATAACTTGCAGATAAAAGATTCTAATAGTTTTAAATTATACATGTTGATAGTATAAATTTCATTGCTTTTGACCCTAAACCTTGCACCATGTCATGGCAGCCATTCTTGCACACATACCACACATTAGGTATTAGTTGGTGAGAAAAATAGTGAGGCAGGGGATGATTAGGGGGCCAGAATGGACAGTTTAGCCAGGACATGGGGAAATACCCAACTCCTTTCAAAACATGCCCATTTTTGTTGTGAACACAGAGTCTGGACTTTGGTTTTATACCTCATTTGAAGGATGGTACTATTTCTATAGCTGCCGGGGGCACTGGGATTCACAAACAGGTCACAGGACAAGTGACCTTGATGGCCTCACCAAAACTTCTTCCAGCAGCAACACCGGCTTTCCCTTAGATGGTCTTCCATCCAAGTACTGGCAGTGCCCAAACTTGCTTAGCTGCAAGTGTTCTGTTCTGAGGTGTTCTCTAAATAAACTACTCAACACTAAAATGTAGCCATTTAACTTGAATCATAAGGTAATGGAAAAAATAACAGACTGCTTAATTCTTCTGCCCTGGTTGCTTCAGTACATTGCTTTACTTAATCTTTTTTGCATCAGCTTCCCTAAGGCACTGTTAAAATAATCACACTCAATGTTCTTCTTCAATTAACAAAACAGTGAAGTGGATTTTAACAAGTTAATATCCATTAAACACCTGCAGCTTCCATAGGGTCATGGACTAATGTGCAAGGAAAAAGTTTTTTTCTTTAACATTTGACAGTAAATTTGGTCTGGTCATATTGACCTCCTAGTGGTTCTAATATATGCAAAAGCAAATGGGCACATTAAGAATCAAACACTTAAGGCTGTTAAGGATTAGCAGTAAAAAAAGCTGTGGTTAAATATCACATACAGAAACTTTAACACAATCTAGAAAAGATAGAAATATAGTCCTGCAGCCTTTTTCAACCAACAAAGATTCTACAGATATTAACATCCCAAAAAGTCTTTTATTTTGAAATTATATACTAAAGACTTTAGTACTTTACATTAACAGATCTGATTCAGCATAGTGGGGAGGGAAACAGACATTAAAATACATTTTCAGCGTGGTACTTTTTATGTTTTTCTTTTGATTAACTAGGGGGCTCTGCCCCCTGCTCGCTTTGCTCACCCATCCCCGGGTTTGGTTTACCGGATATACAATTTAAAGAGATTGTTATTTTCATGGGAATTGTTACATATGCATTATTTTTAATTTTACTTTAAAATTTAAACAAAACTTGTCCTTTATTTCCGGCCCCGGGCATGGCTACATCACTTTCAGCTGCTGGCGAGCTGCCTGTTCAGCTTGTCTCACTGCCCGTTAATTTAAAGCTTCTACAGCTGCTGTCCTTTAGCTACTTCGTGTCTCTGCTGCTCGCATTGTAAAGGGGTGCGGATGCCAAGGAGAGGCGGTCGGATCATCTGCTGGCAAGCTGCGTGATTTGCTTGTCGCTGTTTTAAGAGCTGGGAGTACATGAAGCATGTATGCCAAAAGCAATCCAACAACTGCTAGGTTAGATGTCCGTGGACTTGTTTTAAATGACGTCTCACGTGACGTTGTAAAAACAATACTTGTCCTTTACTTCCGGCCCCAGCGTGGTTAAATATCTTTCTCGCAGGACGCATAATGCTGCTCGAGTTGTGAAGGGGATGGCTGAACGCATGCTAAGGAGATGCTGTCGGATCATCTGCTGTCTTTCTGCTGAAGCTGCTGCTGTCGCGCTGCCCATCGATCATTTCAAAGCCTGTACAGCCGCTGTCCTTTTTGCCACTTCATGTCTCTGCCGCTAGCGTTGTGAAGGGGGAGGGCTGAACACACGCAAAGAGAAGCAGTCGGATCATCTGCTGGCTTTCTACTGCTGGAGAGCTGCATGTTTTGCTTGTTGCTTGTCATTGTTTTAAGAGCTGGGAGCAAGTTAAAGTGTCTCTCACTGGACTTCAAATTGTCTTCTGAGAAGATCACGTCTCGTCTTCCTCCCCAAGATTTTTTTTTATAATAGAGAGACAATTACAATGTTTTGGAAAACAGATTCTTAAAATTGATCACTTCTTTTTGTTTAAATGTAAATATGCTAATGCTTTTTAATTTCTTAAAATGGTTTGTCTTGCATGTTGCATATGGATTTGCTTAATAGAATGCAACAAGTCTGAAAATAAACTAAAAGGGAAAATTAATGCGACCGACAAAGTAAAAGAGTAACATATACATGATGTTTGGAATTAAATTATAGTGATCAAATTGTGATTCTGTTATTAAAGCTGAAGTACACATCTACTGTACTTTGCTATAAAAAAAAACAACAGTTGTAGAGATGCATGAGTCCTCACTTGCCAAGTATATGCACTAGGAAAATAGTAACATTTGTATAAAAAAATTAAACCTTAAAGAGCATAAAGCAACAGCCAGAGTAAGTCAATGTATGGGAACAATTATGGAAATGTGTAATGCATGATTTAGCCTTTCAAAATATGATGCCTGCCACTGACTGAAACACTAAATTTCAAATAACAATACAGAGAGCAAATTTTTTGATGACTGTGTTTAGATTTAAGTAGATACCACATATTATTGATGATCTGAACCACTCCTATTGCTGGAAAACAATTTTAGGATTTTTTTGCAATTTCATGGTAATTATATATGTATATATAATAGCTACCAACATAGCTATATATTAAAATTGCAAACTTGATTTCAATATTAAAAACAAAAATCTCAAATTTAGTATTTTCTGGACTCAAAAGAGAACCATACATTCTCACATGTGCAGAATGAGCTCTTTAGTCTAGTGATCTGCAACTGTATCATGAAAATCCACCTCCTTACCCTGTCACATACATATATTTACAGTAAAATGTAAAAATAAATAAATATATACACACACACAAATGGTCAAAAGTTTTAGAACACCTTTCTATATATATATATATATATATATATATATATATATATATATATATATATCCTGTAAATACACACAGGGTGATTCCCTCATAGACAAACACAAGGTATCTCATAAATGTTTTGGGTCAACAGATTTCACCCATACAAGGTCCAGATTCACAAACTAGACAACAATTAACTAAAAAAAATACTATTCGCTTCAGATGGAAAAGAGGTCTATCGATTTTGGGGTGATTTAATCCCCAAACAAATTTTCAAATATTACCTTACAAAACACACAAACTATCACTCTTTTTTGAAAATTATAGAGCTGTCATATACCACATCCTGAATCTCTCATGATCCTGTGCACTCTCTTTAATGTCAGTGATGCTTTTATGATGATGCTGTGGGTGCTTGGCCTTCCTCTTTTTTTTTTTTTTTTAAACATCACATATTGCTACACCTTGCCAAAGTTTCACAAGAAGCTCACTTGGGAAAATTGTTAAATGTACATATCTATTCACCAAAATCCCAAGCGAGTCAAGTAGCCAATTTGTGTTTCAATTAAAATACATACTGTACATGCCAAAATAAAATATACAATTCTGTAACTGCAATGCAGTTTACGTTCACTTCTGAAGGGTACTATATTTTTTAATTTCATAAATTAAGAGCTGAAGAAATTAATGTTAATTCTGTTTTTTTTTTTTAATAAGAGAGAAGCAAATACTGAATGACGTCTGTTTAAAATGACAATGATCTGATCCATGCACTGTAATAGTTGACCAATTAGACAAGTATCACATGATACTAATCAGGGATTCAAATGCCTTTTTGTTACATACATATATTATCCTTAAAAAAATCATGGGTACAAGTTTCAAATAAAAATGCATATAAATATTAATTTAGGGGAAAATCATATACAGTAGAATATACAGTTAAGGATTGTTTAATGCAGGTGTATTTCTTATCCTATATATTTTATCTTATCAATTCTTATTCTCAAGCGGTTTCCAAAAATTCATGATGTATGAATATTAAGTAATAACCACATATACCTCCAGTTACTTCAGATTGCCACTGCCAGAAAACTGATGCACGTCAAACACCTTGGCATTTACTACGCAAGTGTCCTGACTGTATTCCTGTCAATGCAAGACTCTAGATCACATTCCACTTGCTACTAATTACAGCTTACTTCAGTTTCATAACCTTGGTGTTAAATTGCTGGGCTGTTATCTGACCTGGCTTAGTGGATACCTCCACTTTATTGTCTTTATTGTTTGTTTTTTTTTTTTTAAACAGCCAGAATCCTACTCCCAGCTTTTCCTGGTTGCCTGCTGATGCTATTATTGTGACAACAAATTCATACTGCTTTGCACTTTTTAATTCAGATCCTGCAGCATTGGAAGAGTCTTCTAGTCATAATTGCAACTGCTGGTTCTGTCTCCAGATTTTCAAAAATCTCTTCACTTTATCCCCTGAAGCTTAACAATGTCACACCTATCATATGGACTTCCTGTAATATAATTGCAATTTTTCTTTTTTCCAATCTGATGCATCAGTAGCACTTGCATATTGAAGGAACGGTTATATTTTTATTTAAATTGCTTTACGCCTGAGTAGCTAGCATTTTACATAATAAATAAATAATGGCGTTATATTTACATTTTTTTATTTACAGAATAGATAAAAGTATTTGCTGAACAAAATCAAAGGTCAATTACAATTAATTTTCAATGTACTGCAATTCACAAAACAATAATGCAGAACAACATGGGATAATACTGTAGAACAGATCAGGATGACAAATAAAGTTTCACATTATTATTATTACTACTATTATGCATGTACACTGGTGTCTCAGATTATTTTGGTAGAATGCCTTGGCTGACAAAACACAACAATATTTTGAAAATAACTGACTACAATTTAAGAAATCTGACAGAATAATGCACTCCAGAGCACAGCCTAAAGATATACAGGCTAGGTGGATTTAGGACGTTAAAATGGTCCTTGTGTGTGTGTCTATGTTCACTCTGCAATGGACTGGCTCCCCATCCAGGAAGAGTTCTTGCCTTGTGTCCAGTGCTTGCTGGGATAGATCTCAGACTCCACACAGCACACTTGGGATAAAACTGGTTTGGAAAAACCATGGCCTTTTTTAGGTTTCCCTTATTTAAACTCTTAATTATTTAAAAATGTAAAATCAACAGGACATGTTTGATGCACAATTTCAATTTAAATTCATAACACTTCTGAAAATGTGCTGCTCAGGAACAACATATAAAGGAGTGTACATATAATGCTACTCCCTAGTAAAAAATAAGAGGTTAGGCATATCAACTGACATGAAGAATTTTGGATTGAACAACAAACCATGGCAAAACGTATTTCCAGGTGCTGAAAAAAATTACACACAGTAAGAAGAGTTCCTATCAGCACTTAATATTCTGTTGCATAATGAGTGGAAACAATAAAATAAACTGTTACACATAACTGCACCTAATCCTTCTTTACAAACTCAATCTCACATATGAAAGTTCAAATGTTATAGCTGTAGTCAATGTAAATGACACTCAGAAGTCTCCAAAAAGGTAAACTATTCACACAGCTACTTTTCACATTGTATGCTTCACTCTGACAAAGTGGAAAGATCCAATGCTGATCTCACAGGAGTGGAATTCGGGACTATTTCCTTATTCACCAGTTTGGAAAAACCAGGCAAGAACTGTTATCTGATATGACCACACAGCATGGTGGCAATTATTTCTAAAGGTAACAAATGAAAACTGAAAAAGTTATGCATATAGACAGCAACACAACTTTTACAGTTACTAAACCTTCCCTTACAAGACACTAACACTGACAATGCAATTTAGTTTCACCAGCAAAATGTATTCTGTTTTACCTACTTTATCTTATAATAAATCCAGTAAGCAGGATACGCAGCTAGAATCTTACTATGAATGAAAAAATTCTTTTTACATACAGTATTGAAACACAGAAAGTAACTATTCATCTTCACTCCAAGACTACATTTACTGGCAAGCAGTGTTGGCCTTAGTCCTGTCATGTACTTCATCATATGCTATAATTTACTTATAAATAGGAGTTTCTCAGATACAGGAATTTTTGCAAGTTGGTTCTAAGCAGCTTAAACCTTATTTATACTGTTTGACTATTTACAGCTATGTTCTGTAGTCTGCTTACATAAGCAGAAAGACCAGACAGTGACAAATAACATGGTATTACAAACAACATCAGTAAATGAAAAGGCCAAAGAATTATTATTGGCAGCACACAGCTTGTGCAGGGCAATTACGTCAGTAAATTTTTATGACATTCAATTATTTATTTTGAAGAGTTATCCTTGTATAATCTATTTAAGGTAGGATTTTAATCATCTGCTCTTGTTGCCTTTATGGGCTAAACTCTGAACAAAATGCTCACTGTAAGCAAAAGTGGAATTTTTAATATTGTAAGAAACTGTCAGGAAACGTGTCATTTTAAAAAAGGAAAATGATTACATTTTACCCCCCCAGTATTTCTTTAGCATTTTAAATGAAAGTTGTGTGATTTATGTAGCTTGTTTTTATTTATTATATGTCCTCTTGTGGGTTTCATTCTAGAAATGCATACAGCTAACAAGATAACTTTTGCTAAGTGTCAGTATAATTTGATCAATGCATTTTTTATTTTATTTTTATCAAATGCACTAATCCTAAAACGGTGTACTTTCTATATGGAGTTTGCATGTTGACTTCATGTAATGTAGGTTTTCCTTCTTTCCTTCAATGCACCAAAGGCGCCATATAAATAAAATGTATTATTATTATTACTATTATTATAGATAGATAGATAGATAGATAGATAGATAGATAGATAGATGTGCACTTTAGGTTAAGTGATGACTCTAATTGTCCCCAAATGAAGGAGTATGCGTGCATGAAAAGTATTTTTAAAAGTATAATTTAGAAAATGTGAAACAACTTGGACATGCTGACCACATAAACCTATAAAATGTATTCATACATGTATAGGAGAACTTAATCTGTGTACTGAATTACAACTGTATGTCTAAAATAATACTATTATTTAAACTCCAACCATTACCCTAAATTGCACAAAGCAGAAATGACTACAAAGAAAATAAAACATTCTCACAATTTTAACTCAACACTAAAGACTTTACTAGAGGACAACAGTGAAAACCAAGCAGAGATGCAATAAATGCCAAAAACAGGAAGCAATTCTTCAAGGAGAAAGAATGATCATGAAGACATTTTGTCTAAGAATGTATCTTGCGGTATTCCAGAGGACAAAACCAAATCAACATTTTATATAAAGAGCCAGCTAATTAACAGAGGCAGGAAAAGGGCATACTGTAGTGATCAATGTAAGAAGTACAATACTGTCCTTAACTAAAGATTTCTGTACCATAAAGGTGCAGAAAGGTTGTTTTCAACCCTACACATGGATCAAGTACGTTTAGACAATTGATGGTGGAAGAAAGGATGGACCTATGCTCCATTTGGTTCGAGGACTGTCACTAGTGTGGACAGGATTGACTCTAGCTCCCCTAAACCAGGTGTTTCTTATCTTCAAAAGAAATACCACCATATCATGCAGAGATGGACAAGGCTAAATTACTTTCAGTTACAGACCTTAACAAAGGCATCATTATTTTCTGCAACACTCAATTATGAGCATTCTTGTTAAGACTGCTGGAAATGATGGGGACCAGAAGCTTCAATTTTAACACCAATTTTATATCCTGGCCACTATCTTTAACCTTACTTAAGTGAACCACCAATTCATTTGTTTTTATGACCTTTAGTTCTATGTTATCTAGGCTATACTATTTGACCATCTAAGTGTCCTTCATATCAGTATTAAACTCTAACAGGCATACATATATTTATCATATAAAGAAGGAAGTGTTCGTATAAAAAAAAAACAAAATATATAAGCAGTAATGACAAATGGGTTTATGCAACATAAGGTGACAGGATTATTGTCCAATATTTTTTTTATATAAACAGTTTAGTGTATCTGTCACAAATACAAGACATCTTCATTTAGAAGAAAATATTAAGTGCATACTGGTAGGCAGTGCAAAACATGCTAAGCAAACAGACAAAAACAGCACTGTGTTGTGGGTATCAAAGGAAAGACAAATCACAAGCTGGGCATAAATAACATTCTGCCCGGAATATTTTAAAATGCTTCAAGAAGCAAACGGTAATAAACAGTGTAGTACAAGTGTTTTAAAAAAGGCAGACTGCTGCTGCAAAACATGAAGAGATGATCAATTGAGTGAGCAGAAGAGATCAGACAAGAGTTTAGAAAGAGGATTTAGAGAGTTTAATACAAAACATAAGATTCATCTCCTGTTGTCTTCTTGTTTTATGTGCTCGGCAAGTTATCTGTAGAGTTCACCAACATAAGCCAAGAGAAAGCATTTTAAAATTTGTATTGGGCGCCTCACAAATGCAGATACAAAATAAACTGTCATTTGGAATATATTTATAAACACACACAATACAGAGTAAAGCGGTCTGATGAGTGTTATTAAAAGGAATACTCCACCCATAAATTATATTATATGTTACTTACCCCTTGTAGTTTGAAGTAATGGGCATAGAAAAACAGAAACACTT
The DNA here is from genome assembly GCF_016835505.1 of Polypterus senegalus. Lineage (NCBI taxonomy): Eukaryota > Metazoa > Chordata > Cladistia > Polypteriformes > Polypteridae > Polypterus > Polypterus senegalus. Next base: position 14,503,440 of record NC_053165.1, on the reverse strand, counting down.
TTAAGATATAATTGTGACATACATTGTACAAAGGCAAAAGTTGTGAAAAAAGTTTGTGATAAAATGAAGAAAAAAAAATTCTCACATTACTTGTGTTGCGTAATCCACAAATCCATTATCCAGTCATATACTTAAAAATAGCAAAAACACATGCATTTTTTTACTAAAATATTATGAACAGTCGCTTCCAGAAAAAGTAGCAGAATTCATAAAAAGGAAAACACATTCCCATAGTTTGGTACTTTTCAAATGAGGATAGGACTCTTGACCAATGAATGGGATGGGGGGGTGGCTTTTAATTCAATAGCACAGAATTATGAGAATGCGTTTTCTTGTTTATGATGTACACTGCTTTTCTGCAAGCAAATGAATATTTCAGCAAACAAGTGTGCATATCTTGCACGTTTTCAGCATACTAATAGATAACGGACATGTGGATTATGCCACACAAGTATCATGACAATTTTTTCACATCATTTGTTTTTGCACAGCCATTTTATTCTGTACAAAATCATGAAATAAATTCTTCTCAGTCACCTCTACAAACTACATGGAGTAAGCAGCATATACAGTACAATCATTTCTGGGTGGTATAGTCCTTTTAATACATGTGGTTTAAGTCGGGATGCATTAGTCTAAAAATATATTATGCTTTTAAATACATGCAAAAACACAGATCAGCAGCAGATATAAGGTTATAGAAACTACTCATTTAGTTTGATAATCTGTATATCCTCAGAATGTAGAAGACAGACATTAATTTCTGTATAACCTTACTCAACTTCACTTTCCATTTCCAATAGATAAAATGTAGTACATTTATTACAGACACTAACAAAAGTTTAAAACAGCTGCACCAAGATTATGATTATGATTTCACATTATTTAACTGTGAAAAACAGAAAATCTGAAAAAAGGATAAAAAAAAATAGTAGATGACAAATTTTAGAAAGATTATTGGTTAGGCAGAACTTCAAACTAATGACTAATGCAAAATGTCTCCTTGCTCATCACTATTCCCAAAAAACACAAGCTCAGCTGAGGTGTGGACCTTGTCACCAAAGCTCGAAAACATTTTATTTCTTGCTTGTTTCACTGTATTTTAAAATCGCTTCCAGCAGTCCCCTGCACCCTGTGCAATAAATCATTATTTCACTTCCTTGCTCCCTAGCTATTTTAATAAATTAGCCATCTGTTTCACAGGCAATTAGGGGGATAAAACCACTGTGTGTCAACTGCCAAAACAGTAAAACAATGTTATTACTCTCACATAATAAGGCATGATTCCGTAATCTTTGTCAGCGGAGATACTGTGGCAACCAAGCTACTTTTAACTAAGGCTTCTTTAAATGTCTCTTAATGTGTTCAACTCAAAAATGTTCCCAACCATCAAATAACAGATTCTCAGCTTCATTCAAGAAGATGGAGGATGTGTGGTGGTAATTGCATGGCAACATTCAAACAGGTCCTCCACAACAAAAAGCAGGATCATAAATTCCAGTGACAAGGCTTTCAGGGAGTTACAATGAAGAAAAAAAAAAAACATATGCCACTTTATTCTTTATTGATTTCAGGTAGGGGAGTTGGATTTAAAACTCTGGTAATTTCTATTGCCAATATTCATTTACTAAATGGTATTTTGTCATTTAATACTGAAAGTATATGCAAGCTTGCCAGAAATTAACCTGTAGACAGTCCAGCTTGTACTCAAAACTGAACTAAAAATGCAAAATTAAATACATATTAAGTATTTCTAATGTGCATTGAAGCATTCAGATATATGGTGTTGACCTACAGAGAAGACAAGCAAATATACTAACAAAACAAATAGAAAAACCTGAATTGAGTTTTATTAAGGGAGGTTCTGTTATTTTTAATAATTAAGCCAGTTAACAACATGGAGTATGACAAAGCTCATTTAGATTATATAATTTATAGACATTTTTGAAGAGCAGTCATTAATTATGAGGTTTTCAGTATTTCTTAAAACCACTGTCATTGTGGTTTCATTATAAAAAATATGGCTAAGTAACCAAGAATGCTATAACCTTTGAATTTGTTTAAATACAAAATAATCTCCCAGGAGTCCTACTTCACACATAGCTAGTTCTTTTAATTTTGTGTTGGTATTATATGAATGACATTTGTTTCGCAGTTCACATGAATGTTTACCTAAGACTGTCAAAATGTATAAAAGTTGCTAATCTGTAAGTGCTACTAGAGAACCTTTCATCACTATGCTAACCTTTTAAAGTCAATGCTTGTTCTTCACTCAGCTTAACTAAATTAAAAAAAAAAAAAGATCCTTTTCCCCTTCAACAAAAAATGCTTGTTCTTAAAAATGCTTTTGATTTTTTTTTTAAATACATTTCCTCTATATCCAGGCAGAAACATGCTTTCTACCAATCTGGGCTATAACCCACATAAAGTAGTTTGAAAATGATTAAACGGTTTCATGGGCTATAATCCACATACAGTAGTTTGAAAATGATTAAATGGTTTCAACTTGGAGCACACAAAACAAAATGCCATCCATCTGTATTTCAAATTTTTTCAATTTCACATATCACTTGATTACATACTTTATAAGAGCTTTGAAAGACTTTATCTGCTATCTTAAGGAGCTGAATACAGAGCCACAACAGTCTCCTGGTTTGCTGCTATGTCCTCGAGATGCCAGAGAGTTAGCCTTTTCAACTCCAATATGACTACAGACAAAGATGTCTGATATGTAGCACAAATGGGTTTGAATTACTTATTTTTAATTAACGGTATCTGAAAGTTTTAAACAAGTCAATAAATAAATGAATAAATTATCCTCATGCTGTGACTTAAGAAACACTTTGCCTTGGCACCTAAAATCTACCAAACACTCCTTCTCTTCCACCTGCAATGATCACAAAAAGGAGAACAGCCCTATACAGTGCTAGAAACCACGGGCCACACTAATGTAAACAGCCATTCAGTGTCATGAGAAACAATCATATAACCTCTTAAGTCGCCATGACTCGGGCACCAACACGAGTAGCAGCCTTTCCAGCAGCTCTATGTATGACTTTATCTTTAAAGTCTTTATCTTTCTACCCTTTTCTCCATTTTCTTTATTTCACTGTTAAGTCCTACCACTTTCTTTTATGTGGACTCGTTCCATGGACACTTTTTATTACTTGGAGATGGATTTTTACACACTGAGACTCGTCTATTCAAGTAGTCAACTTCAAGCGCTGAGAACAAATGCGCACGCCGGTGTGGTTCCCTATTTACCTGACGAGGTAAGAAGGCGGTATCGAGGCAGCAGAGCCGGTGCTAAGATAAAAGCCAAGCGTCTAGCAAGAAAGCGGTGCTACAAACCTTCAGTGCCTTCTGTGATCCTGGGAAATGTGATCTCACTTCCAAATAAGATCGACGAACTGGCTGCACTGGTGAAAAATGTCAGGATCTATAGAGAATGCAGTTTGCTGTGTTTTAGTGAAACGTGGCTATTAACTAACATCCCAGATGCCAACGTGGAGCTACCCGGGTTTAGCACAGTCAAGAGCGGACAGAGACGCAAGTACCTGCAGGAAGCAGAAAGGATGGGGTGTCGCTCTCTATGTCAATACAAGATGGTGCAACTCTGGACATGTAAACGTTAAAATCTCCACTTGCTGCAAGAACACCGAACTGTTGGCCGTAAGTTTGCGTCCTTATTACTTGCCCAGAGAGTTTGGACACATGATAGTTGTTGTTTACATCCCCCCCTAGAGCGAATGCAGAGATAGCAAGTGACATCATCTATATGCTACAACGATCCCTCTCCCACTTGGACAGAGGCAGTGGTGCTGTAAGAATTATGTTTCTGGACTTCTCTAGTGCCTTCAACACCATCCAACCTCTACTCCTTAGGGACAAGCTGACAGAGATGGCAGTAGATTCACACCTGGTGGCATGGATCGTAGATGATCTTACAGACAGACACCAGTATGTACGTCTCAGGAACTGCAGGTCTGACATTGTGGTCAGCAACACCGGAGCGCCACAGGGGACTGGACTTTCTCTGGTCCTGTTCAGCCTATATACATCAGATTTCCAATATGATTCGGAGTCCTGCCACGTGCAAAGGTTTGCTGATGACAATGCTATTGTGGGCTGCATCAGGAGTGGGCAGGAGGAGGAGTATAGGAAGCTAATCAAGAACTTTGTTAAATGGTGAGACTCGCACCACCTACACCTGAACACCAGCAAGACCAAGGAACTGGTGGTGGATTTTAGGAGGCCCAGACCCGTGATCATCAGAGGTAACTGTGTGCAGACCAATAAATACCTGGGAGTGCAGCTTGATGATAAATTGGACCGGACTGCCAAAACTGATGCTCTGTGTAAGAGAGGACAGAGCCGACTATACTTCCTTAAAAGGCTGGCGTCCTTCAACATTTGCAATAAGATGCTGCAGATGTTCTGCCAGACGGTTGTGGTGAGCGCCCTCTTCTACGCAGTGGTGTGCTGGGGAGGCTGCATAAAGAAGATGGACGCCTCACGCCTGGACAAACTTGTTAGGAAGGCAGGCTCTACTGTAGAGACAGACCTGGACAGTTTGACATCTGTGGCAGAGCGACAGGCGCTGAGCAGACTCCTGTCAATCATGGAGAATCCAATGCATCCACTGAACAGGATCATCTCCAGACAGAGGAGCAGCTTCAGCGACAGACTGCTGTCACCGTCCTGCTCCACTGACAGACTAAGGAGACCCCACACTATGCGACTCTTCACTTCCACCCGGGGGTTAAACGCCAACATTATTCATAGTTATTGTCCGTTTTAACCTGCATTTTTATTACTCTTTAATTTAATATTGTTGCTGCTGCTGGATTATGTAAATTTCCCCTTGAGATAAATAAAGTATCTATCTATCTATCTATGAAGGCCTAAGACTCGTGTTTGTAATTATTTCCTTTGTCTGATTTCTTTCCCTGCTTACCTGTAGGTGTATGTGCCCTGCAGTAAAGTACTGTATCAGATTATCTTTTGTAAACAGTCTTCGTTCGTATTGTATGAAGTGATTCTTTACAGCAGGCCAATTATTAAATTGACCTTCTAAAATTCTTGTGCCTGGACTGTCCAATTTAGCTCATGTGCTACTTTAGAGCTGTAATTATTAATAGGGAAGATATTTGCTTAATTAGCTTCTACCTGCTGGCAGGTAACTCATACACTACAGCTTTATTACTGGCAGATATCAAGAAATAAAAAAAAATGAATGAAAAAAAAATGAATGAAATGAAAATAACTGTCTCTTTAAATTCTATTTCTGGTTAACCAATCCCAGGGGTGGGCAAGCGAAGCATACATACATACATACATACATACATACATACATACATTTTATATATATATACACACACACACACACACATATATATGTATATACATACATACACATATATACAATAACTGTATCGTGGAAAAAAGAAATGCTAGAAATTTTAGAATTTTAATGATTTTCTCTTTAAGGGATACCACTGAATAGACTATTCTGGCACAATCTAGAAAAGTCTTTGAAAATACATACTTAAAAAGAACCTGCCCTAGTTGCATGGTACAACTATTAAAAGGCACAGACCTATATCCACCTAAAAATTAGCCTAATTGCAAAAAACAAACAACAAGAACCTATCCTGGTAGCATTAAGTCCAAGATATGAACAAGACCTGGATGGGTTACCAGTCAGTTTCACAACACATTCAAACTCACTGCCACCATCAGTCATGCAAGATCACTTCAAGATGGCCAATCAACAGAAGTGTCACATATTAAGGAAACAAAGGAAACTGTAATACCTGAAGCAAAACTACGCAGATAGTACCCAGGCCAGGATTTAATTCAGTCTCCAGGACTTAGAGAGAAGCAATGTTAACTACTGCACTCTAAAACTTTTATGGGAAGTTTCTGTAGAATGTTTATGTTATCATTGCACATTTCTAACGTCAGCACATACTCTCAGCACTTTATTACAGCAGCCACAAGGTGATCCTTCATTGACTTAATATAAATATTATGATACCAGAAGTAAGACAGAGGTCTACGGGAAAATTAATGTACCTGTATTTTTATTATCACACTTTTCCTTTCATAAAATGTATTATGTGGACCTAAAATACAGCTGTTCGCATTCTTCAATAATTTTCAGAATAATACTATTCAGAGGAAAATCTGTAAAGTTCACAGAATTTTATGTGACACAGTAACATAAGTAGTTCAAAAGAAGAAAAATGATAAGGGGAAAATAAAACCTTCCACACCCTTTACAAGGAATAATGCCAGCTTCTGATCAGGTGAACGAGACTTTGAAACAAAAGACCCCTCCACCCACTTCTATCCAAAAGTCACCTGCAATTACAGTATTTGGCAACATTAATCAATCAACAGCCAGAGATGAGTTTTGATATATAATAGATTCAAAATATAAATGGATTTTACTATTTTGGTTTTGCATTTACATAGCTCTGTCACTTCATCATCACAGTGTGCATCCTTCATAAATGTTCTTGAAGGTTGCCAGGTTAAAATGTTCCATTTGGTTAAGAACACTTCAAAAGCTTTGTATTTTCTAACCTATTCAGAAATGGATTCAAAAATTGCAATCTGGATTCAATTTTCAATGATACTTAATGTTTGTTATTTTTTTAAGTTATTCATATTTTCTACAGTACCATGCTGTCATTTGCCCCCAACACACTGCATTTAATACTTGTATAAAACACTGTGCTTACCCAGGAGATTTACATTTGCCACAATGGGGGCACTAGTCCAAACTTGAAACATTAGTTTTATATTTTCAAATATACCCAGTTCAAAGAGTGGATTATTACGGCATGTGGATTCAAATTTTGAGATTGTAAACTAAGCATATTCCTATTCAAAGTACTTAAACAAAAATATTACATTCCACTTTTGTGACATTCTGCTTTCTCTGCAAGAAAAATCTTATTAACTTTATCAACAAAAAAAAAAAATTAAAATTTTAAGAATGGTTCTAATGCTTAGAATATGCTCCGTTTAACCAAACAATTTACACAAACAATTCACCATTATGTCACCAATATGCCAACAACAACTACCACCGTAGCGCAACGCCTCAAGCGGTGACGGGAAGCAAAAGTGCGTACACCTGATGTGCCCCAATTAGAGTGAACATGTGTTGTATACTCTTTGCATTATCTGACAGGTACTAATAATATATATATATATATATATATATATATATATATATATATATATAATAAATGGCTATACTGAACTTGGTACTACTACCATCGGAATATGCAGAAGTGATTGCTTTGTCCCATGAAGAACTATCTAAAGATCTGGAATGGGTGAAGATGGATTTACAGCCATCATGCAGTACTACCTGATCTCCTTCTGTTTTACCTAGTGAGTGGCTACATCCATCATGAATATGCATGTGACACACTGGAACTACAGTGGGCATCATACTGTGGGAGGCTATCAGCTACAGTGTTAATTTGCATCTGTTATTTGTGAAGGAAACCTTTACCAGAACTGTTTATATCAGCAATACTAGTGAAACCAAACATACCTTACAAGATATTCATCAACTCCCCTGCCCAACACATTCAATTGACCTCTCCCTGATTGAGCATACAATGAAGCTGAATTAGACAATGTATTTCCTATACCCAACTGTTGGCAATGAACCGTGATCAGTTGTGCTTCTGGGTCAAAAAGGCACGGACTGGCATTGCAAAGATTGGCATTTGTCACCTGTATGTCTGTTTGCATGCCAAAGTGCAAGTCTGTATTGCAGCATGCACCCAAAACCAAAGTCAGAATGGTGTAAGAAATGACATTCTACTTACTGAACAAACCATAGTTTCTCAATCTGTGTGATCAAGTTTTTAACACCCTCAGATGACTTTCTTACTGAATCAAAGTTCTACAGTATGATGCCTACACATTGTTCATTTTTCACATTAAAATAGTGTAGCTAATGGATTACAAGTGATAGTCTAAAAATTCCTGAATTACTAAAACAAAGCTAATGAAAATTGCAGCAACACTTTTTTTTTAACCATTTTTAGGGATATACTGGATATGCTTGACACAGCACTTGAGATATATACAAATACCTATTAGTGGTCTACCATAGCCAGCTTCCACTCAGCTATTTAGTTCTCATGAAACAGTAGTCATAAACAGAGGGCAAAACTAAAATTCTTTCTCAAGCAAAGCTATTTCAGTATTAAAGTTATGCAATAAAATGTAACTTGGAACAACTGTATTGCCATAACCATGTCTTTGAAAGATAAAAGTTACAGTAAGTTTAAATACAACCAAGAGCTTTGTCATTTTAAATTGGATACATTTAGTAAGTTTTTGGGCTTTTGTTTCATATCTGGACTAGAATATCATCATATACCTCTCTGAGAGACCTGGTTTTTAAGAAAAAACACTAAATATGGCTTCAACCAACAAAACAACTGTCTGAAGTAAATATCATTTTTTCTTTTAATCAGGGGAAATTCTTGTTACCCATTTAGTGGAAACAAAGAAGGATAATGTACTGTATATATTTAACAAAAAAGTGAATGCAAGTCTTTTGACATTTGCAGAGTATGCTCCAAGTTCTCTGACAATGGAGTGAAACGACTTTACTGAATGCTGAATATGTAAATAGTATAAACAGGGCTACAGTGTCAATGTGAAAGGCCGATATTATACCTTAATATGTACCAATTCTTAATTGTTAGTACCTCTGCTACAAATTGAGGTGACTCGGCTTTAATAGACTAGATCAGCAAGCATGAAAATCACATAAATGCATGAAATATCATAAAATGACTGTTGCCTATGTATTCTTTGAAAAAAGACATATTAGAAAATGTACTTAAGAATGTAAAGTATGTGTGCAAATTGGTAAAATGAAATCTAGCCATGTACAACAGTATTTGTATCAAATGTAATACTTCCAAAATATAATGCTCACAATAAAACTGACTTTAAAAAGTAAGCAGAGATATTTTTGTTTTCAGATACCAAGTTAAAGAAAACACTCTAGGCTTTTTGGCTTCAAAAATGCACTACCCTAGCTATTAACAATCTGATAACAGTGCAGAAAATATTTATTCAGCAATCCGTTATCCAAGTGACTCTGCTGTATGAGCATGTTAGTTGTTTTGTGTTGCAACAATATGGCCTTTTGTTCAAACCCAGATTAAGTGTGGTGGCATTTATCAAGACAGCTGCAATTAAAAACATTTCATTACATATTAGCTTGATTATGGCAACAGTTAAAAGAAGAATCAGATAATCCTATGATATCTGAGCAAAGCAGCTAAAGAAAAATGGAAGGATAAATGATATAAATGGTACACTGCAGAATAAAAAGCTAATATGCAGTAGTTCCATTTTTCAGCAGCAAAAGTTTTGAAGTAAATTCTACCAAATTTCACCTTATTGATATGCTATGAAAATACAGATTGGTAATTACCAAAAAGATTCAGCAATGCTGTGACAATTCACTTTGCCCTGACCCATAATAAGACAAATTAGATACTTCAGATTAGATGGACTTCAGATAGAAATTTCATTGTATAACTACTTAGAAACATTTCTTACATTGCATATAAACTATTGTTACTTATTCTGAAAGCAAATATTCATAATTATATTGCTATTCCTTCTATAAAATCCACAAATGTTATGCAATTTAGAAACAAAAACCAAAACAGCAATCCAGATCATGATCTTTTGTTTTTATTAACACTTGACATACAAATGATCATTTAAAATGAGCAGAAACAAAAGCTATTATTCATCTTGTCATTATAAAGCTTCTCCATTATTATCAGCAGTCTCCAAAAAAAACACGTAGATTGTCTTGTATCAAAATGACTTCAAACATTCCATTTAAAGTAATTGTCAACTGAGTCAAAAGTATAACTGCGCTACAATAAAGTATGAAATTCCACGTGCTTTAGTAAAGTTTGCCCTGAGGGATTTAATGAATAGCCATGCTGATGACCAAAAAAGAAACAATTTTGTATTAAGGAAATCAAACTAAACTACAAAGTTTCCAATAAGAACAAAAGTACTGTGTTCCACTAAAATTTGTCTTAATTTCAAATGTATGTTTGCCTCTCTCTATATATCACACAAGTATAAGGTGGCGTGTAGCGTGTAGTGTGAGTAGAGATTTAAAAACCTCTGACCGTTATGGCTCGTCTTCAAACATTTCACACAAACATGTCAAGCATAATATGACTCAAAACAAGGAACAGCCAAAATTATGCACCATGGCAAGCAATGGTCTTAAAAAATACAAGTATCTTTTTTGAGTAAGCGTGAGATTTTATACTTACTCTACAACACAGTTCATACTGCAATGGCTTTAAGATACAGTACATTTCTTTTATGAAAATGTCATATACAGGGAATATTGTATGTTTAGTGCTACTATTGGACATTCATAAATCAAAACACTGTAAAATAAATTCAAATCACTGTACTAATACACATTTTAATGCATAATTTTGTAAGGTTTTTTCATGAAAATAAAATTGTAAACATTAACAACATATTTTCACTTAAATTACATAAGTCTTGAAATTAGCACAAGTAAGAATTTCACTATACTCTGTTTCTGTGACAATAATGACCCCATAAAGTTATTGCAGAGCAAAATCATCCACATTTATACTGATCTATTCCAAATTAACATTAAGCATTGGCTCCAACAATGGCCGTCTTTTTATTTCCTGCTTGAATTCATTAGTGACCAACTAGATGTGGGTCCTGACTGGATCTAAAACATTGCAATGTTGTATTACCTTTTAAGACAAACAAGAACATTAACAATCTGCATGAAGCTGAAATCGGTTTGCTCTGACAGTATGCCCTGCTACTGAAAACACTAACTCACCGAGTACAGACGTAGTGGAACAGACGTACGGTTTGATCATTAAAGCAAGGACTGAGAATTAGGATGCTTCTTCTCCCCAGCATTTTAGACTGCCATTAAATGCTATGCAAGATTATCTGCTATATAATTGTGCCTCACTGTAATCTATGCCTATTTCTGAATCAGTATCAGTGAAAGGTGTATAGATCTCTCGGGCACACGTTCTCACATCTGTGGCTCATCACAGCTGCAGTGACTGTAAGCTTACCATTCCCAGTAACATTTTAGTATATTATGAGGACTGTTCCAAAATGGTGAAAAGGTTGGTGTTTTGATTGGTTGTTTTGAAAACAAACCTGTGGGTGCAGTGATGCATTTATGAAAAAATGCTGTGATTTGCCGTACTCGTCTGAGGATGCAAATCATTAAACCTGCGCTGCCAGCCCCTTTCACGTACAGTAATGTCTACATTATGTGGTGACAGCTTTACCTTCACATCATTGTACGATCAGTGAATAACGGTTCTGCCACAGCCCAGGCCCAGTCAAGTTTGTCATGTTATAACCTAGTTCTAGATTTTTGCACCAGATTTTTAAATACCTAGCTTTTTTATGAAAGACACTTACATTTGCAATTATGCTTCATTTTTGTCATGCTGTAATGTCATACGATATATGATATGCTGTATTATGCACTGCAAAATTCGATAAAAAGAAATTTTGTCTCATGCCTAATTATGAGACTGCAACTTGTGCTGTTCATTTAATGTATACAATATTATAAATGGTCTGCAAGCACAACAAGCTTAACTGTGATAAATATTAGCAATCAAACACACATTAACCTGACTTTTAAGAGGAAAAAAAATGTTATAATTTAGCCATAAATAAAAAATGACAGAAAACTATATAAGAAAATGAATACAAAATAATGCCACCAATACAGTATCAGTTCCTGTATAAATTCACTTGTGGTAGATGCAGAGGTATATGAACTATGTCATTGACCAGTATGACTGCTGGTAGAAACAAACAACTGATGTGACATGTGGTCCTTGTTTTTTGAGTGACCTGAAATAGTTTCCTGATGTTACTAACTGTATAAAGTCTCCGATTTGATTATACTGCTTGGCCAGTTGTAGACAAGAGATGTGCATTAATTTGTGAATGGTGCACATTTAAAATAATGCAACCATGACTATTATATCAAATAGTAAAACTTAAATCATTTCCATTTTGCACTCTTTCTTCAAGTAAGACATTGTGTAGATGCATATTTACATTTCATAAAGGAAATATTACGCATAGTCAAGCAAAATAAAAAAAAAACATGATTCTTTGAAGAAGGCAGCGCAGAGGACATAGTGAATAGGCAAACACAGAAGTTACCTCTATAATCAAAAACATTTCAGAATATCCAAATGTCAGCACACACTGACTTCCTGTTCTACCAAGAGGAAATTGTGACATCAGAAAGGAAGTGAGAGCACATACAATGCAGAAGCCACATCAATGGAGTAAAATGAACATCCTGTATTCAGAAAAGACAACTTTGTCATTTGGAAGACTGCAATTCTCCAACTCAGATCACACTTGAGATTCTGCTGTGATAAGAGCTTCTATGCCATACTGCTCAATCCAAATGTTTTTAGTAAACTTGCCTTAAGCAACAGAATATGGATTATGTATATGGTTGACGACATTCTTTTTTAAGCATTAAGTGTTAAAAGTTCAGGAAATGAAGATTATTGCATTGCATTCTACAACTGCATCACAAACTGGACAGAAGACAGGAAGACATAAGCAAAGTACACAGACTAGCTAAATCATGTCAAAAGACTTATCACACATCTAGAGAAATTTCACCAAAGCTTAAGGCAGAAAACTAAATGTAGTTTTTGCACTTTGCAGGAACAACAATAAAAACAAGTGCACTACAAACATTTTTTCTCAGATGATTAAAGTTTGTTAAAATTAACAAAAAAAAACTGAATTTTTACACAGATATTATTACATATAAAGTGCGCTTCAGTCTGTCTAATTGTAGCGCTGCAGAATTTGGTGATAAACATTAGCAGGTAAGTGCAAGTTCACATTAATATCGAGAACAAAATGCTGTTGCAGCAACTCAGAGAAAATGAATACAACACATTATCCTAATGTGTGACAATTCACTCTATCAACACTGTTTGGTTATCAACCAACTAAGTTGTCCCAAATAACTAATCTAAAAAACTTTTTAAAACTTGTAAAAGATTTCTTCTACTATACGTCTTAGTAGATTGTTGTAGAGTGCCATAGCACTTTGTATGAGGAAGTGCTTTCTGGTTCCATGTACAATGCACTTCTCTTTACTGCGGTCTCACTATGGCACTATAGAGCACGAGTACCACATCTCTTGATTTTACCTCCAGCTGCGTAGAGTCTAGTGAATGATAAAATATATTTGTGTTTTCATTGGAAGTCATATTAAGAGTTTGCTTCCTGTAGGTCAGCATTCTAAATCTTGCTTTTGCATTTCATTTTTATTTACTTGCATAGTATTGTCTAACCCACAAAAACAGCAGCAATGTTATAATTAATAAATGCTTGGACCAAATAATTTTACTTTACACAACAAGCAAACTCTGTTGTATTATGTACTCATTTCATACTTTGAACTAATTTGCTTGTAGACTGTCATTAACAATACCCAACTCAATTGTTTCAAAGGCTGAAAGAGGTCGATAAAAGGAATGCAGGTTTTAACTGCACACAGAGATTCCTATTTAAGACTACTTGAAATGAAGAGGTCACTGTAGACATAAAAGACCATCTCTAAGAAGCAGACTTTTATATCACACTAGAGGAACTGAGCTTAAGCACATCATCCTAATACTTTTAAAGACTACCTCAGCCACAAAGGATCAGAAATAAGAATAACTGTTTCAGCAAAAGCACTGTTTTCATAAACCTCTAGCCATTTATTTGTAACCAAAAATAAAAACAGCATAATTAAAAGAAGAGTACAGAAAATGGAATCTTGCACGGATATAAATAGAAAATGACACACTAGGCCGCAATGTAAAAAAAAAAATATTAGGGGCTGTTTTGATGCAACACAGTCTGGCTTTTAACAAGAAACATTTGCACTGGTTACAAGATGAGATAATGTAATAAAAGCTCACCTGCAGATACATGTACAGAGTGGGTAGCTGACAAGAGTTTGTCACTAGGGAAAGACACCACCAAGATGACGCAGTGCTGGGTAAAGTGCAACAATGACTTCTGAATAAGGCAAAAACTTGGTATGTCAGGGTGGGAACACATCAGTTACTACTGGGAAGTCAACAGGCAAGAGTACAAACTTAAGAAAGAGAGTTGTGGTATAGATGGACAAATGTAAGCCTCTCCAAGGACATTAGGTTGTAGGTGGCAAAGCAGGTAGGATTCTTGAGCCTGTATTCTATTCAGTAAGAGAATGCAGCAAAAGCTCCTTAATTAGTGAAGTTAAGACAAGGAAGCTCTTTTAATGAGGTGGGATTGAAGCAGCAAAGGGAACGGGCAACTGAAGAACTACATATACAGTATATAGAATATAGTTCTGAGTGAATTCGTCTCTTAGGGATCTCAAATCAAATCAAGTACACTCTCTCATTCTCTGTTGGTCACTTTCAACAGAAAATAAATTAATTTGTCTTATGAAGCACAAAACCTCATTAACGTTTGCTATTTCAACCATGGCACATGAGCAAAATAGAAAAACACTGCGCTTCATTGTAAGCCGTTTCTCTTTTCCTGCAGCTTATTCACACTATTTACAAGCTATTTATTAAACAATCTGCTCTCTGTCTGCCTAGCTGGTGCTTCTTTTAAGATTGGGTGCTACCTGAAATAAAATGATCTTAAAATGTTGAATTCAATAGCCTAAACTGTATTTGGAACATTAAAGGCTCAGCTTCAAGTACTGATGTGACATCAGCAGATAGGATACAGCCCAAAATCTACAAGTATATTTGGGAAAAAGAGTGGTAAAAATTAGCCAAAAACCTCATGATCAATGCATCTCTACACAATGTTAGTTCATAATGTGTTCACTATTACTGATTTAAATTGCATTTAAGAAATTCAGAGCTTATGTGTGTGTTTTTTAAACACCTCTTCTGCATAGCATGGTGATTTTAAACTCTGTAACACCAATACAGAACAGTCAACAATCCACACCAAGAAATCATAGTGAAAAAGTCCATCAACGTAACTGTATAATATTAAGCAAACTTCCAACACTTTCTGAAACCTGTGGCATGGAATAAAGAGCATCAGTTAATGTGGACGAAAAATAAGTAATCAGTGCAGGTAAGTTTAGCTTGTTGAAATTAGTGCAATGTCAAAACCACACAGCTTGAAAGATGCGATATGTAGAGAAACAGATTACAATAAACCCTAATGTATTTTCAGTTATTGGTGGATCATGAAAAAAATTCACACAAGTCGAATAGTACATAATTGCACCTAACATACAGTATTTAAGTAGTATTAGGAATATTTATTATAAAAAAAAAACCTGAAAACACAAGTCCTTTTAGCTTTATTCAAAACAATATAGCTCCTGAAATGTGACAGTACAGCTTTTTCTGAAGTCTTTCTTTTTATTCTGTCATCATCAAATTTCATGTAACTAAGCTGGTTTGACATTTTTCTATGGTAACTATTATAACAGAATCACTTTTCAAGCTACCAGGAATCAGCATAGCCACATGTTAAGTGTAAGTCATCATCTTATTTTATTCTCACTGCACATTCCATTTTTGAATAAGTACACCATCATTGTTCCTCAAAATGTCATTAAAAAGTGAGGATAACCAATGATTTTAGTAATTCCGGTTTTAAAAAAAACTTAGCAGTCCTGCAGAGATTCACATTTACAGTATTGTCTTTAGGATATCGTCCACCCCATTATTTTGTCAGTTTGTGTAAATAATTGAAGTAGTAGAAAAATGCATCACTGCCCTATAATTCACAATATACTATTTTAATTGCACGCCAACATCATCTAAACTGTGTCAAATGTATAGTGGGAGAAAGGAGAGAGGGAGACAATTTGGCTGAGGCCAGAGGAACGATAGAATTTTGTCAGACGTAGCAGGAAAACAGAAGTTTTGCCAAAAGAATGAGGGAGTTTTCGTAGAGGTAGGAGGGCAATTTGAGTAGGATGTTCTAAAATGTGCACCACACAGAAATACTCCGTCATGCGCTTGGTTTTATTCTGATGTTCACAACGTTAATCATAGAAGAGGTTTATAGAAACATGTAATTTGAAGAAACGATCACATCAAAATCTACCTACCAGTCAGCAGACTGGAACTGTGTCTCTAACACTAGCTGGCAGTATTGCTTCAAAACTAATTTTTTTCTAAATTTGATTACATCAATTTATGAACTGTAAAGAGAAAGAAGAGAAGAAAGAAAACTTTGCTAAAATTCTGTGCCATATACAATTTCCTATGGATGACTTGATTACTAAGATCCTAAATGGTCTAGGTTCAACTCATTCTGAGCTACAACAAACTTCAGCAAGTAAAAGGCGGCAAATGTCTTTAAAATAAGAAAATAAGACAACTAAGTGAATTTGATGTATTGCAGGATTGTTTTCATGTAATACTGATTAGTATTTGAGAGCTGACAATGTATTCACATAGTCAAACCACAATATACAGCAAAACAATTTTTTTTTAAATTTGGGTCCTAAATATCTTGATAATGTCATATTGCTGCATCACTGGGCAATTTACACCCAAAATACTTACATCATTAAAACTATTCTAGTTCAAAAAAGTAACAGCTATAGAGATTTGCCAAAGCTGTTCTCTAGAGAAGGCATCATTATCGTTATTACTCATGTTTTATTTTAAAGCCAGGAGCAAAAAGTCAAACACAAATAAGTAAAATAAAACTGAGCTCAAGAACTGTCAAACAGAAAACTGAAATGTTGGTGCAGGTCTAACGTAAAGATGTGCTGCAATTTACAACTTGATAGGAGCTTTAGAATTCAGTGGATGTGTTGTATGAGCACAGATGTGCTCAGAATTTTGTCTAGCATGCAATACACATACCTGTTGCAGAAAGATATAACCTACATGCAAATAAACTGACATACATATTTATGTTATGCAATAAAGGGAAGCAGTAATCAGTTAAGATTTATGCATATTAGCTAACAATCAGAAAACCTCCCACACATCATGTGAAAGGTTGATTTAGAACTAAAGAAATAGCACCTAGAAGTTCTTGGAGGAACATTTAACAAATATACCAAAAAACAACATTTTTCTATTTTAATTTCTCAGCAGTAGGTTTACATTTCATATTGCCAATTGGCAATACACTTAAAATGTATTTTGATAATACAGAAAACATGGATATAAAAGAATCTCCAATGGAATCCAAACACATTTGCCATTTATTTGGCATTTGGTAGCATCATAGGTCAGAAAAAACAGTGCTTTAAGACTATGTAAATACTTCTAAGTGAATGTCTGTTATGGTTGTTAGGTACCATGTTTACGACCAATGCTGCATACAGTAGCTCATTTGACGATGTGGAGTGAGCATGTTCTCCCTCTTCATTTGCTCAGGTTTTCACATAGTACTTTAGCTTTCTCTCAAAATCCCACTATAACGCATGACAGTTTAATCAATAATTTTAAAATTGGCCTGAAACATACAAGTTATAGCTTACATGTGGCCTGCAACAGACTGATGTGCCACTAAGGGTTGGTTCCCACCTAGAGTCCAGTTGTGCCAGATTAGGCTCTGGCTGCCCATAACATTGTACTGAACAAAGCCAGGAAACAAAAAAAATGGATTTTGCATACCTCATTCTAGCACTTTCCCTAACTCTGCTTTACTCTATTTTACCCTGTCCTGTTACCTCTGATAATAACATTTACTTCTGTTTTAAAATTTTAATTGTAACACATAAAAACACATTCTTTCCTTTCTGGCCTGTTTTTCAGTTACAGGGATATGTGGAGCTGAAGTCTATGGAGGTAGTGTAGGACACAAAGGAAATTTCAATCCAGTTCATATTAAGGCAGACTGGTGAAGCTGTCCTGGGGAAAGCAGACACAGACAAAGGAAGATATAAACAGCACACCTATCAAAGATAATAAAATAACTGCAACAATGATAGAGCCACAAACTCTTTTAATAAATACGTGATCAAGGTCAGCCAGGTACACATAATTAAGAAATAAACTTATCTAATGATGTTTGCATAACGCTTAATTAGGTGCAAAGGGAATTCAAGAAAAGATCACCATATATGCAAAACTATAAAATAATTCAACACAAAGAGAAGAAAAACATAGCATATTGCACTTTATTTCAAGAAACATAAAAGTCCCACAGTTTCTAATATATAAAAATCTACATAAGGCACATAACGCTTTAAACTAAAATATACTACTGACAATTAAATGAAAAATTAATGAAAATGCATATGTGCATCTGTTTAATCTACAGTCTCCCCGAAAAAAAAAAAATTTCCATGCATCATTATAAACAACTTTGAGACAGTAGTCTTCATTTACAATTAAAAGTAAGGGTGACTAAGAAGAACAATAAAATATATTCATTTTATAATACACGGTGGGGCATAAAGATCTACCACATTTTGAAGGGGTATAAAAAATGAACAAAGCTATCTAAAAAAAATTGAATATATTTCTGAAAAGTTCATAAAAAAGTTTTGTTTTAATGGGTTTGAAAAATCATCAGACAAATGGCTGCCGTCGTTGGCAATACATTGCAGAAGACGTTCCCAGAAGTTCTCGATCTCTCTGCGGGTCATCTCAGGTGGAATGGTGTCTATTTCCTGTTTGATCCTTTCCTTCAAATCCTCAAGAGATCGAGGACGAGGTTTGAAAACCTTTTTCTTTAGGTATCCCAAAAAGAAGAAAGTCACATGGGCTTAATTCAGGTGACTGTGCCAGCCACCCAACGTCTCCTGTTAAAGAGATCAAATGCCCAGGGAACATTTCTCTCAACACTCCGAGCGAATGATGTGCTGTGTGGGCTATGGCCCCGTCCTGTTGAAACCACACATGTTCTGCCCTGGGTCAGCCAGGTGATTTTCTTTTTAATGTGGACCCAGTTGGCTGAAGGTTAGAAATCCAAAGCAAAATCATTTTCCAATCTGAAACAGATGCATTTCGACTGAGCATGAAGGGTGTACGGAACGCTCTCTGTGTCGCTATAGAACGGTTGTTCTCATAATATGCTTGAAGGACAAAGCCCTGTCAAACTCTTGATGGGTACTGAAATCGGTAGAGCCTAACCTACCGAATGAGACCTACCCCCACCTCTCTACACCCACACTACAGCCTGCACAGTTCTCCCTCAAAATGTGGGAGATCTTTATGCCCCACCTTGTACAAACCGGATTCCAAAAAAGTTGGGACACTAAACAAATTGTGAATAAAAACTGAATGCAATGATGTGGAGATGCCAAATGTCAATATTTTATTTGTAATAGAACGTAGATGACAGATCAAACGTTTAATCCGAGTAAATGTATCATTTTAAAGGAAAAATATGTTGATTCAAAATTTCACGGTGTCAACAAATCCCAAAAAAGTTGGGACAAGTAGCAATAAGAGGCTGGAAAAAGTAAATTTGAGCATAACGATAAACACTAATTAGGTCAACTGGCAACATGATTGGGTATAAAAAGAGCTTCTCAGAGTGGCAGTGTCTCTCAGAAGCCAAGATGGGTAGAGGATCACCAATTCCCACAATGTTGCAGAAAGATAGTGGAGCAATATCAGAAAGGTGTTACCCAGTGAAAAATTGCAAAGACTTTGCATCTATCATCATCAACTGTGCATAACATCATCCGAAGATTCAGAGAATCTGGAACAATCTCTGTGTGTAAGGGTCAAGGCCGTAAAACCATACTGGATGCCCGTGATCTCCGGGCCCTTAAACGACACTGCACCACAAACAGGAATGCTACTGTAAAGGAAATCACAGAATGGGCTCAGGAATACTTCCAGAAACCATTGTCAGTGAACACAATCCACCGTGCCATCCGCCGTTGCCAGCTGAAACTCTACAGTGCAAAGAAGAAGCCATTTCTAAGCAAGATCCACAAGCTCAGGCGTTGTCACTGGGCCAGGGATCATTTAAAATGGAGTGTGGCAAAATGGAAGACTGTTCTGTGGTCAGGCGAGTCACGATTCAAAGTTCTTTTGGAAATCTGGGGCGCCATGTCATCCGGACCAAAGAGGACAAGGACAACCCAAGTTGTTATCAACGCTCAGTTCAGAAGCCTGCATCTCTGATGGTATGGGGTTGCATGAGTGCGTGTGGCATGGGCAGCTTGCATGTCTGGAAAGGCACCATCAATGCAGAAAAATATATTCAGGTTCTAGAACAACATATGCTCCCATCCAGACGTCATCTCTTTCAGGGAAGACCCTGCATTTTTCAACAAGATAATGCCAGACCACATTCTGCATCAATCACAACATCATGGCTGCGTAGGAGAAGGATCCGGGTACTGAAATGGCCAGTCTGCAGTCCAGATCTTTCACCTATAGAGAACATTTGGTGCATCATAAAGAGGAAGATGCGACAAAGAAGGCCCAAGACGATTGAACAGTTAGAGGCCTGTATTAGACAAGAATGGGAGAGCATTCGTATTTCTAAACTTGAGAAACTGGTCTCCTCGGTCCCCAGACGTCTGTCGAGTGTTGTAAGAAGAAGGGGAGATGCCACACAGTGGTGAAAATGGCCTTGTCCCAACTTTTTGGGGATTTGTTGACAACATGAAATTCTGAATCAACATATTTTTCCCTTAAAATGATACATTTTCTCAGTTTAAACTTTTGTTCCGTGATTTATGTTCTATTCTGAATAAAATATTAGAAGTTGGCACCTCCACATCATTGCATTCAGTTTTTATTCACGATTTGTATAGTGTCCCAACTTTTTTGGAATCCGGTTTGTAGTTAAATAAAAAAAAAACCCAGGAGTTACAATTTTCACATACTAAATACTTCAATATTAAGTATATCAAAAAAAAATTGGAGAAGGAAAAAATTACATTTAATCTGAGACCACACTCTTCGCTAGCAGAATGCAGGCTCCGATTTTTATTTGGTAATATTTGGTTTTATTTGGTAATGTTAATTGTAGTCAAAAACCACTCAGACAAAGAGGGCCTTGGTTATAAATAAAGAAAAAAAAAAGTACCTATAAAATGAATCTGACCAATGATTTCAGCCCCATCAGATATGTGTGGTGTTTATTTATTTTGTAAGTGGTGGACACAAAATAATTATATTTTTAATGTAATTCTGATTCTTCCCCCTGTTTTGCATACTAGACTAAAACATACAGGCATTATGCATTTTGTCTGAAACAGAAACAAAAATTCTATTTCCCTTGATAATTTTGAAACTCTGGACTAGGTGCATATTGGTGGACAGAGGTCAAATTATATTTTTTGCATTATGGTGATACTGTTCCATCTCTTATGTACCAGAATGAAGCATATAGTCAATATATTTCTGTTTTATGAGGGGGAAAAAAAAGAGAAATTTTAAGATTTATGCTTATTTATATATGGAGCAAAATGCTGAATGGCATAGTTTACATAAAGGAGATACTTTTCCATCTTTTATGTTTAATTTATATTATCACCTGCCTAGTTTTATTGCAGCTACTGGAAAGGAGGAACCAGGAATGATAAAAATCTAATCAGCTTGTTGCATGAAAATAAGAAGCAACCTGTATAAAATCAATGTAAGCTCATCTGTCTGATACAAAAGTTACTAAGGATGCAGATAAACAATCAGACATCCCACCTCCCCACTAGCTACAACTTTCAGCATTCTGGCACATTTTGAAGACTTTGGTAAAGACACTGAATTAAACAAAATCAAAATGAATTGACAGTACGCTCACTCCCGACAAGCAAAACAGGAAAGCAGTTACAAAGGTACTTAATGCTTCAAGTCAATGTTGAGAGTGCTACTCTTAAACAGCTTCAGTTCATGCAGTTACCTGATGCTGCTTGGCCAGCAAAGATACCTACTAAATCAATAATAAAAAGAGTACAAAACAGAAATGCAGCACAGCTTTCCTACCCGCAGAACTGAGTGTGCTAAGAAGGAAGAATTTAACCTTATTTTACAGTTTTGGTCAAACTTGAAATAAATGCGGAAATGTTTATGCTAACTTTACAGTCAGCATAAAGAAGAATACAGTAATCCCTCTGTATATCGCGCTTCGACTTTCGTAGCTTCACTCTATCGTGGATTTTATATGTAAGCATATCTAAATATATAAATGCAAATTTTTTGCTGCTTCACAGGTTTCTGCGGACAATGGGTCTTTTTACTTCTGGTACATGCTTCCTCAGTTGGTTTGCCCAGTTGATTTCATACAAGGGACGCTATATTGGCGGATGGCTGAGAAGCTACCCAATCAGAGCACGCAGTTAAGTTCCTGTGTGTTGATTGGCTCAGCGACAGAGCGGCAAATTCGATTCCGCTACGATAACCAGGAAGTTTTGTCTCGCTCATTAAGCATCAACGTGTTTCGCTGTGTAAAGAGTTAACTTTTGTGCTCTTTTGTGTTTATCTTTGTGCATAGTCAAGCCCTTCGTTGTGGCTCCAAAACGATCTGCTCCTGCTACTGCTTCAGGGGCCGTGCCCAAGTGCCAACGGAAGATACTAACGATTGCCAAAAAGGTGTAAGTTATTTTGAAGGAAGGGAACAGCTACACCGCTGTAGGACGACATTATGACATCAATCAGTCCACGATTCTTTTTATTTAAAAAGGAGGAAAAGAATAAAAGTGTCCTTTAACCAGGGCGCAAAACGAGTTGTAAGTGGACGTAATAAGGAGGTAGTCCGGATGGAATCTGCTTTAGGGATTTGAATTGAAGACTGCCGGAAGAAGAACAACGGCGGTGCTACACACTCGCCTGAAGAGGCTCCTTTAGAAGAGCTGTAACAGCTCTTGTTCTGCAGTAAAATTAAACTCATCATTATCGGACAAGTCGTCGTGTCAATTCTGGTGAGTAACCATAATTAATTTTCTACATACAGTACTTAATACATGTACGTATGTTAAATGACACTGTACACACATTTTACTGTATACAATTTTTTGCATGGTACATATTTATTGCTGGTGGCCTGTTAATCGTAATGGCTGTAATATATGTGATATCGGAGATGCTCGATATCTTTAAAATAGTATTTAGGTTTTACTGTATATAAACAGTGTGTTTACATACATAATTTCAATGAATCTTACCTAATATTTAAGAGAATACAAATGGTTTATGCTGTATAACTGTGTGTGAAATGTTTATAAGAGTGTGGGAGAGTTTATAAGGGCTTAAAATATATAAAAATAACCATATGAACATATGGTTTTACTTACTGATTTTCACCTTCGGGGGTTCTGGAACGCAACCCCCGCGATCGAGGAGGGATCACTGTATGTTGTTTTGAGTGTCTCTTATTTTGTGCATTAAAAATAATCAAATTAAAGACAAAATATACCTCTAACACAGTGAGGTTTATCCAGACTGAGATTTACTTTATTTAAGAAATCCATTTAAATATCAAAAGCACTTGGAAATTGTATTCTTTAAGAAAGAACACCACTCAGTACTGCTTACAGTTAATTGACTAACAATTTACCCCACTAAAGTGTTTGCCATTTAAAATATTTTGAGCTTTGAATTTTTTCCTTTTATTATTCATTTTTTTTAATCTCGCTGCCGTCACCCCTCCTCCCCACCAAGTGCAAACATTTCTTTTTAGATGCAAAAGCTAAGAGTGACATGTTTCTCTTGCCAGTATCCATGGTTACACTCTAATTCCACTTGTTTTTCACTGTCGCAGGAGCAGCAGCAGCAAACTATAATCTTCAGTTCAGTCCAATTAAACGTTAAGGGCATTGATTTCATGGCTGAAGTCAGTGTTAAGAGACGCTGACATGTAAACCAGTATATTAAGAAAAACAAAACAGCATATTGCTCACTGAACCCATATTGGACCTCTGGCTCTGGAAAATGCGTTCTAGTCTAAGCAAAGATGCTCCATGCCCCTATATGGCTGACTTGTGGCTATCTTAGTGTGGAGAATCACATCTGTTGCGAACCACTGACTCAAGCTTTGAGCCTACTACTCTCTATTATTAACTATGAGCTAAAGGTTTACCCTTGCATATCACTATAGGATACATCCCAGGCACAAATTCAGAACCTTACAGAATACATCCGTGACCCGTTCTGTGACATCTATTGGCCTAAATGTACACATTCGATAACACTTGACAAAAACCTGAAGCCTTGCCATATATATATATTATATAATATATGATGTTGTACCAGAAGTGTAATGAGACCTGCCGAAACTCATTTAAAACGAGCATGCTCGGACCACACCTCAAGCCTGCACAATACTGTACATAAACTACTTCTAGTTAAGACTTGATTTATTATACAGTACATATAAGCCTATTGTGCTTTCCAGTTGACTGCTCTATTTTAGAATGATGTGTGCACCAAGTGTGAATAAATATAAACAAGATTAGGATGGTGAAACTGAAAGCCAATAAGGAATTTATCTGAGATGTTATACCTGGAGGTGGTAAAACCATTTACTTGATGACTTAACTGTTACAGAATATGCATGTCTGTTATGTACTATTTATTATTCTGTCAACGGAAGCATCTTTATTTATGACTGTAACACTATTGGATAACAATGTATGGTAATACTGTATATGTACAGTATACACAACCGCACAGGTTTAATGCAGAGCTTTATTTTCTTTTGATCTCTGCAGGTACATAAGCCTAAAAGAAATAGTAAAAAAAAAAAAAGGCTTTTACCATTATATCTCTTCATATTACAGGGAAAAAAACATCATTTGTTCCCTCTTCTCATTTAATGTACCTGCTGGCCAGACTGCAAAATACCCATATTCTCTAGAGGAAAGTGCTGCTTTAATGATAGAATAAAAGATGTTTTAAGTAAATATTTCCATTTGGAAACCAAACTAGCTAAGATTATATCAGTGAAGGCTAGGGCTGAAAAATCGCTTCAAAAGTCGCCTAATGTGACACAGCCTTAAGTGTTTATATTTTTAAGTGTATACAGATATGACCAGAGACATCTTTTATATAAATAATATTGGGAGACCATCTGCCATTTGGCAACACATTACCACAAGGCACAAGGATACATTTGATTTTTCTCTTTAAACAAAAATAAGCAAATAAATAAGTACTTCCATAACACACAAACATTATTATTATTTTGAAATTCTAAGTACACCTGGACCAGCTTCTTCAGGTTAGAATAGCATAGTCAGGAAAAGTTATTACAATGTAAGCAATTCATAAGATTTTTACATTCACCTAATTTGATATACTGAGGATGTATTGCTTTCATTAAAAGGAAAAAAAAAAAAAAAAACAGAAAAGCAAGTTCTGATATTCCTAGAAAATGCTTTGGGCATTTCTGGAAAAAAGTTTTTCTGTAATGCAGTACATGACCGGAGAAACTGTAACTCGAGAACAAAAAGACTGATTCTTATGAAACATTGTGGAAACCTTTCACCCATCAGTCTTGACAGCCAATCGGGCTTTGGGTAAATTGCAACTATTTTAAAGTTGATATTTTAACAACAGCCAAACCAATTCCTAACAGGTTCACAAAATATGTGTATATAGCAGGGGAATGTAACAGTAAGTTTACAGTTGTGAGTACATGAAACATAGAGCTTATTCTTGTATTATTAATTTATTTATTTGGGCATTTACAAGATTGTACCTAAGTACAGTATACTTGTGCCCGTCATGGCATTCTTTTGAGTTAATAAAGTTAATAAAGGTATTGTGTAAATAAATCTTTTGTAATAATCATAACCTGCTTCTCTTTTTACATATGAACAACTGCAAAGCTACTTTTGTCCATCCCATTATACATACTTGGGAATTTGAAATAAACACTTTAATGAAATAAGTTCAATCTGAAGCTTTTAAAGTTCAAAAATTGTAAAAGCAGTAATGGTATCTATCTTGAATATATTCTGGTAAATTCACACTGTACACCATACCTGTGCTGTAAACATAGAGAAAATCACATGCTAGATGTAAGATTTATTTTCTTTTTTTGCTTTCAAACTGACAAAATTTAGAAAGCATAAATATGCAACGTAATGATCGTTACCAATTCTGCATTGAATTATTTTACATAACTGTCCTTTGCAATGCTCACTATCACTAAGTGCTTTACAAAAAAATACAATTGAGCTTAATATAGTAACTTTCATAGAAAGCATAATAAAAAGAATCCTGATAAAGAAACCAAGAAGTGTATGACTGCCAGATTTTATTTAATACAGCATAGCTTAGACATTGATAGCTTTCATAAGATATTTTTTTTATCTTCACAAAAATGAAAACAATTCCAATGTATTTGTTACTAGGCAAACACAACAATGAAAACTGATCTGTGCTTATTTTTTTTTTTAATGTTCCTTAAAACTTCTCGTTTTGGCCCTTGTCAGTAATAAATTAGTCACACTTATCCTGGATATTCCCCAAAGATTAAGCAAAAAGTCCAGTCAGTTTAGATTTGTATGCGGGAGAATATTTAAACACAAAGTGTATTAGCGGTTATAGCTTCCCAGCATAACAAATACACCACAGTGAATTGCAAATTATAGTCTAGAGTCCTGAGAAAATTGGTAAAGGCCATATTTTGGAATTCCAAACTGATCAGCAAGTCATTCAGAGTCTTTGCTGCATCATCAGCCATAGACACATGCTGACAACTGTGCCAACACTAGTTCCTCATTCGTGCAATTATTAATGAATACATAGGAATGTACATTTAATCAGAATACATATATACAGTATCTTTTGGAGAAAGACAATAAAATTTATGACATCACAACTCTGCAGTATATTCCTGAAAATCATTTTGACGTATCTAAAGAAAAAAATAGAAAGAACAGCAAAGGAATATGTTGTAAATTCTATTTAAAATGGATTTTGGCTTTTTAAAACAAGTAATTACACACTCAAAAAAGCCAGTTTTCTGCTTATTACACTGCACCACACAGTTTCTAAGTAAAGAACTGGTTCTGCCTTCTGAAGCCTAACGCATCCAAAAAAAACTTCTCTTACTCTTCATCTGCCCTTTTTAAATATATGTTTCTGCTACCAGCAGAAAAACAAGCTGGCTGGCGAATGACAGACATTGCTGCAGGCTGCATGATCACAGGCTTCACTCTCTCCAGGCTTTATTAAAACACCAGTCTCTTGCCAAACTGGCCACCTGTCTAGACCCCGATTCAGACTCATTGTTGTGAAGCTCTTCCTCTCAGCAAATGGTTCTCAATCTGCATAGACTCTGTGCCACTAGATGTGTTTTTTACCCTACAGGAGTGACCTTCATTCCAGTCACAGTGAAATCAAATACTGTAAAAAATGTGTGTTGTATGATACAAACCCCAATTCCCAAAAAGTTGGGACACTTTCTAAAAATGCAATAAAAACTAAAATCTAATTTGCTAATTCAATTGAACCTTTAATTAACAGGCAAAAGGACAAAGAAAAGATTTTTAATTTTTTTACCAACAAACTCATGCCTGCAACACACTTCACAAAAGTTGGGACAAAAGAAGACTGTAAAGGTTATACAAGTAACATTCTGCAAGGTTCCTCAATTAGCAGGTTAACTGGTAACACGTGTGGGTATCAAGACTGGGTATAAAAGGAGCATCCACCAAAGGCTCAGTCTTTGCAAGCATAGATGGGTTGTGGCTCACCATTTTGTGCTGAACTTTGTCAGAGAATTATCTGTCAATTTAAAAACAATGTTTCTCAGCGCAGGACAGCAAAGATTTTAGGTCTGTCACCATCTACAGTTAATAACATGGTAAAAGATTCAGAGAGTCAGGAGAAATCTCGGTATGTAAAAGCCAAGGGTGGAAACCATTGCTGAATGTGCGTGACCTTCGAGCCCTTAGGAGGTACTGCATTAGCCACATGGGCTCAGGGGTTCTTCGGGAAATCATTGTTGCTTAACACATGCTGCCATGGCTTTAAGAAATGCTCCCCGAGACTGTATCATACAAAGAGGAAGTCATACATCAAGTTTTGTGCAAAGAAGTCACCCAAGCTCATCTGAGATGGACCAAAAGACAATGGAAACGTGTTCTGTAGTCAGAGGAGTCCAGGTTTCAGCTTGTTTTTGGGAATAAATGGACGGTGGAGTCTACGTGCCAAAGATGAAAACGATCATCCAGACGGTTATCAATAAAAGATGCAAAAGTGCCCATGGCATGAGGGATCTGTATACAGTCATGTGAAAACATTAGGACACCCTTTGAAAGCATGTGGTTTTTTGTAACATTTTTAATAAATGGTTATTTCATCTCCGTTTCAACAATACAGAGAGATTAAAGTAATCCAACTAAACAAAGAAAACTGAGGAAAAGTCTTTTCAAGATCTTCTGTAAATGTCATTCTACAAAAATGCCTATTCTAACTGAGGAAAAAGATAGGACACCCTTGCCCCTAATAGCGAGTGTTACCTCCTTTGGCTGAAATAACTGCAGTGAGACGGTTCTTGTAGCCATCTACCAGTCTTCGACATCGGTCTGAGGAAATTTTACCCCACTCCTCAATGCAGAACTTTTTCAGCTGTGAGATGTTTGAGGGGTTTCTTGCACGTACAGCCCTTTTCAAGTCACCCCACAGCATCTCAATGGGATTCAAATCTGGACTTTGACTTGGCCATTCCAGGACTCTCCATTTCTTCTTTTTCAGCCAATCTTTGGTTGATTTACTAGTATGTTTTGGGTCATTGTCATGTTGCATGGTCCAGTTCCGCTTCAGCTTTAATTTTCTAACTGATGGTCTCACATGTTCTTCAAGCACCTTCTGATACACAGTAGAATTCATCGTGGATTCTATGATGGTGAGCTGACCAGGTCCTGCTGCAGCAAAGCAGCCCCAAACCATGACACTTCCACCTCCATGCTTCACAGTTGGTATGAGGTTCTTTTCTTGGAATGCTGTGTTTGGTTTACGCCAAACATGTCCTCTGCTGTTGTGTCCAAATAATTCAATTTTGGACTCATCTGTCCAAAGAACATTATTCCAGAAGTCCTGGTCTTTGTCAACTTTATCTCTGGCAAATGTCAGTCTGGCCTCGATGTTTCTCTTGGAAAGCAAAGGTTTCCTCCTTGCACACCTCCCATGCAAGTTAAACTTGTACAGTCTCTTTCTGATTGTAGAGGCATGTACTTCTACATCAACAGTAGCCAGAGCCTGCTGTAGTTCTCGAGATGACACTTTAGGGTTTTTGGAGACCTCTTTTAGCATCTTGCGGTCTGCTCTTGGGGTGAACTTGCTGGGGCGACCAGTCCTGGGCATGTTGGCAGTTGTTTTGAAAGCCCTCCACTTGTAGACTATCTTCCGGACAGTGGAATGGCTGATTTCAAAATCTTTGAGATCTTTTTAAATCCCTTCCCAGACTCATAGGCTGCTACAATCTTTTTTCTGAAGTCCTCTGACAGCTCTTTTGTTCTCACCATGGTGCTCACTCTCACTTCAACAGTCAGGAGCACACCAAACTAAATGTCTGAGGTTTAAATAGGGCAAGCCTCATTCAACATGCAGAGTAACGATCTACTAATTATGTGCACCTGGTGTGATATACCTGTGTGAGATCTGAGCCAATTTAAGAGGGAATACATGTGAGGGTGTCCTATCTTTTCCTCAGTTAGAATAGGCATTTTTGTAGAATGACATTTACAGAAGATCTTGAAAAGACTTTTCTTCAGTTTTCTTTGTTTAGTTGGATTACTTTAATCTCTCTGTATTGTTGAAACGGAGATGAAATAACCATTTATTAAAAATGTTACAAAAAACCACATGCTTTCAAAGGGTGTCCTAATGTTTTCACATGACTGTATATATATATGTATGTGAAGGCATCATTGATGCCAAGGCTTACACTGGAAATTTAGAGACACATGCTCCCGTCAAGACAACGCCTTTTCCCAGGACCTCCACGTATATTTCAGCAGGACAATGGCAGGCCTCACAAAAGCATGGCTTCATAGACATAACAGTCCGTGCGCTTGACTGGCCTGTCCAGATCAGTCTCCTATTGAAAGAGGTAAATCAAACAACGGCCACAGACTGTTGAGCAGCTCAAGTCTTGTATACATCAAGAATGGGCAAAACTCCTTTGGAAAAATCTGCAACCATTAGTTTTTTCAGTTCCAAACAATTAAGTATAATTAAAAGAAAAGGGGATGTGACCCAGTGGTAAACTCGCCTGTGTTGCAGGCATCAGTTTCAAAATTTGTTTACGTTTAATAAATAGAATTTAGTATGTTGTAAAAACACTGAAAATCTTTTCTTTGTTCTTTTGCCTGTTAAAGGTTCAAGTAAATTACTAAATTTAGCAGATTTTAGTTTTTAGGTTTTCAAATTTTTTGGAAATGTAGTCTGTAGTTTAAGTAAACTGCTCACATCGAAAGAAAGTTGTGAACAACTACAAGAGACAGGAACATTTAAACTAATTAAACAACCCCTGTCCTCTTCATATTTTCAACTTTAGCGTATGAGTATGGAGGCCATCAGTTCAGAATAGGAGGATTGGCCGTGTACTAAAGTCGCTGGGTTATATAAAATCCCAAATAGGCACAAGCTATCTGGTGCAAACTGGTTAGTGTGGCCTGAGGGGAACACTTACTAGCAGAATCCAAACCCAAAGTAAGCCAACGAGGCCACAGTAAATAAAGAAAGAGCAAATTTATTAAAAATAAACATTATAAACAGAAGGAGAGATTCAGGAGCTGAGCAAACAGAAGTTTCTTCTTGTTTTGTACTGTGTGCTTCTGTATTGACCACCCATTATTTTACTTTATCTGTGCAATATGTACATTTTAAATAGTTTTCTTTCTCAATAAATATCTGTTGTGTGTTCATGTTGGTTCTCTATTAGCATAGTGTAATTTTTTGATAAAAAGGTCACAAGCAATTATGTTCAATATAGAAATTTAAGTTAATAACATTTTAAACAGTCTTATCATTTGACCAGAACAAGTAGAACACAAATTCAGGAAAACTGTAACCCTCACAGTATGAGTAATTGTAGTCCAAATGAATGATCTGCTGCGGCAGCGAAAAAGATGAACAACACACAAAAAATAAGATCATGATCCCCAGCTCCTTGTCTTCTTCCTCTCAGGTAGCCCCAGAGTGAAGAGCTACGCAACAGTAATTTAAATCTAAACTTTCAAATTTTACTGACTTAATGTGACTGGAGAACTGTTGTTGTTGCCACGTGAAAGAAGAAGTATGCACCCCATGCCTCACTTACAAGGAATTGGGGAACGTGTCACTGCAAGCAGGGTTCTCAGTTCACTCAGATGCTCAGGCTAGAAGTTTATACACTTACTGTACATATTTTTGTATCAATCTAACCAACTTTTCAAACAGAGGTCATTTCCTTACTTCATATTAAGTCCTTGCTAAATAAATATGATGTATAATAAAGAAAAACAAGTGTACTATTTTGAAAAATGTACACTGTTGACATTTGTTGGTATTCAGTGTCCAGAAGTTTTTTTTTTTCTTTATTTCGTCTTATACAATTTCTTGTATTAGGAGTTTGTTAGTTTTCGCATACACCTTGGGGTCAGACTGCAGGGTCAGCCATTGTACAGCGCCTCTAGAGCAACTACAGGTTAAGGGTCTTGCTCAAGGGCCCAGCAGAGTAGGATCTCTTTTCACAGTGACGGGGATTCGAACCAGCAACCTTTGGGATACCAATACAGATCCTTAGCCTCAGAGCCACCACTAAGTTGAAACCATCATTCCTTCACTTTTTCCATTTCTCAATTATTTCTGATTTTATCAGTGCCAAAAGACAAATGTGCAGCTACTAACCATTCAGTTGTTCAGTTTGCCCCTATAAGTGTGATCACCCTTTGCTTATTATCTTCAAAAATAAGACTAAAGGGGAAAAAGTTATGACATGCGAGTCTACTCTTGCATATAAAATACACATCTTTGCTAAATTCCTTAAAAAGTAAAACCCCTTCTGTTGGTCATTTATAAACCGTAACACTAAAAGACGAAACATGAAAACAATAGGTTTCATTAAGAACATGGATATAATTATAGAGTGACTTCTGATCAAAGAATTGGGTGAATTGAAAACAACAGTCCATGATGCTACTCCAATACCAGTATAAAGAATCACTATCCTAGACTAGCATTTTTTAACCCATTTATTTTCCGAAGATGCTTCTTACATTACAGGGTGGGGATCCAACGTCTATCCTAGAAAAATGATGCACAAGACAGGAATAAACTCTTGGATAAGTATTTAGCTCAGATTAGAAGACAGTCACAGTTTCACATATGTAAACTCATACATACTGACAATCCCTTACTCTTCCGGTGCAATTTGTAATTACCAAATAACCTAAACTTCACATTTTTGGAATGAAAACAGAATAGCCAAAAAATGGTATCAGTATGAGCACAAAGACACTGTGCACATTTTGTACTTCCTTTTAGTTAAGTTGCGTGTACAGATTCACAGCACGTACTTCCTTCTTCAAGTCTTAACTAAAAGCCAATTAACAATGAGATGCAAATGACAAAGGCAACATTAGTTTCCGTGGTCCCATATACTCCTCTGAATGTTCACCATTTTATCTGCTAAATAAAATATTTAGAAATACATTATAAGACAGGAAAAGTAAAGAACTAAGAATTACTCATTTGCCTGGGCCCACAATTTGTATGAAATTATCAGTAAAAGTTGGTAGAATGAAAACACCAAGTTAAACAACATGTTCCACTATCAGGAAGTACTGGTTTCTAATTGAAAAACTGGGTTGGAACTAAAGCCTGAAATAACAGTGGTCCTCCAAGGCTGAATCTGAGGACCCCTGATATAGACACATGCGGACTGTGAACCATATAATTCTTAATATTGCCAGCAAAGTTTAGCAAACATTGGACACAAATATGTAATCATAATGTGATGCTGCACCAAAACCCGGACAGCAATCATGAAGCAAAAAATAAAAGAAAATAAAACAATGCATAGAACACTTCTGCTTTTATGCGCGTCTGAAAGCCACAGACCACATGGTCCCTTGCTTCAGACCATTTTTAATTCCCAACCACTTAAAAACAAGGAACTGGGACAATGTAAAGCTAATGAAGTCAGCAGATGTAAATTTAACAAAAAAATGTGTCCAAGGCAGCGCAAACTCAGTGCTTTTACTCACCATTATAAATAATGAAAGAGTGAAAGAGAGGACAAGAACTGGAAAGTTAACTAAATTCAAAATAGTTTATACTGTAACAGAAATTAGGACATTATTAATGTTAAAAAAAAAAAGTCCTGTTCATTTCTTTTTTCCTGCTTTTAATTGTCAATGACAAGTGTGGCCTAGGGCATTAACCAATTGCAAACATGCCATACCCGCACAGAGGTCCATGTTATATGATTGATCAAATCAGAGGTCAATGTGGGGCTGAAATACTTTGTCCTATTTAGGATCTATCATCTTATTATGCAACACAGATCAGGCACATGGGAGCAGATCTTTATTAACTTAGTAGAAATGTAGTGATTCATACAACACCCTGGTATAGTTTTCTGAATAATTCTACACCAAAAATTGAGAGGAGATGAACTGATAATATTAGTAAGTAATCCATCAACAGATATTAGTAAGTAATCCATCAACAGATACTAATAGGAGGAAAGAAAGAACAAGAGTGAAGGAAATTACTTGCTCGGCCTAAGTGACTGAACAAAGAAAACCAGATCAAAAGAAAAAACATCAGCCCAAAAAGAAAATTAATTCAGTGAATATAGAATTGAAGGCACCACTATTGTTCACTCCTCTGTAAAACAAGCATTTATATCTAGTCAATAACCAACAAGCAAGTGATGGAAAACTAAGTGGATCTGCTAAACTTTGCATAGAGATTTTAAATTACACCGGATGGGTGTGCTTCGTTCCTGCTTGATCTTCAAAGGGTTATTACAACAAATTTGCTTAAAGAGGAAGTGAGTGGCTATGTTACAGGAAGGCATCTCACTTCTGCAAATTTCCACAGCAGCAACAACTCAAATGCAAGAAGCAACCAAAGTGGCACTAACAGAATAAGAAGGCTTTGGCAGCAAGACTAGAAGAAAATGCCACTCTGGCAGTGCTAAGCTCCAGTTCACACCTAACACAGCTGTGTACAAACAGAACAGAAACTCTTGGAAGCACAGTCTGTTTCCTGTTTCTATCTCACATTAAATTATGTTCTGGAATAATGCTGTTGCGAACTGTGTCTCTGCAGCATAGATAGCTGTCAACCTGAAACTGAGCAGACATTAACAAGAGGGTATGCTCTTCAGCCTTACAATTTGCTTAAAAGAAGAAAGATAAATATCCATCTTACTAAGCACAACAGAACATTTACATCGGTAATGCACTGAAGTACAATTAGCCATGCCCTATTTTTATCACTGCCTTACTGAAACTGAACACAGTTCCTTTTTCTGATTGTAAGCTAGTTAATGAGTATATACTCGTATTTAAAGACATTCCTCATAAAGTCCCTTACTACATTTAAATAAACTTAGTTGATCCTGTAATTGCCATTTGGCAAGAAAGAATCTAATCGGGGTGGGCAAAGTCATTCCTGGAGGGCCACAGTGGCTACAGGTTTTTATTCCAACCCAGTGGCTTAATAAGAACCACTTGTTGCTCAAGTAACACTTCTGCTTCATTTTATTTGTCTCACTCATTAAGATTTCAAACCCTTATTGCTTATTTTAGTCTTAAACAGCTGTATTCTTGGTTTTTAATTGCTCCTTATTAGCAAGAAGATACAAATGACAAAAGAAACCAGCATTTCTCCATTTAACTTGTTTCCATTTACACCGGTGTGTATTTATCGTGCACTATTTGGTTTAAATAAATACTTGGAAGGAAAGTGAAGAGAAAAAAGTGAAGCACTGAGAATTACACATCAGTTTTAGATGATCATTTGGATGACATCCTTAGAAAGGAAAAATAAATGTAGGATATGAGAATTACTTGACATGGCAGAGTTAAAGCACTAACAAGCTATGAAATTGAACGAGTGACAAGGATTGTTTTTTAATTAACCAACTGGGTTGGAACAAAAGTCCGTAGCCTCTGTGGCCCTCCAGGACTGACTTTGCCCACCCCTGAAACCTAACATTTTTAGTCACTTCACACAAATAAGCTGATCAGCTATAAGCTACCTCCCCTCTTGTTTTCAGTTCTCAGATTATCTAACCTCAAAAGCATACCACATGAGCAGGATCCTACATTATCAAACAGAATAATCTTTGTTCAGTATAGTTTTTAGAAGAAATAAAGCAGAATTAAGTGATGGCTCAAATTAGCATGCCACAAGGTATGTGCCCCTAAAGAACAGACAGGAAGAACACTAATTGACTACTAGCAAAAACAATACTAAATGGAACAAAAGGAGAAAAATTGAAACTATGTTTTGTTCAGATCACACAAGGCCTTCACAGATATTAAGCCAGTAAATTATATTATACACAAACCTATTTCTGTAATATGTGACATGGATTCTGAGCCTCAAAGCCAAGCTGTTTTACATTCAGTGGATAAACTCTTCTGAGGAGGTGGGAAAAAAATCAAGTTCACAAATCCCCTGCCGATAAGAAATAAAAAAGTAAACACAACCTAAATGGGGAAGAGCTAAAACAAAAAAGGAACTTTTTAATATAAAAGTTTATTACTGAGATATTCTAAGTTAACTAATAGTATATTGTTATTAACAGAGAACCAACATATCTTACAGGAAGATTCTGTCAAAAACTCAGAAACTCACCACCATTCCCCTGAGAGTGAGATTTCTGTATAATCTCATCACCTGAAAAATAAACTTTAGTACATATTTTTGTCAGATACTTATATCCAAAGCAACTTGCAGGTCACTTGAGCATAAAGATAATTAAAGCTACAGTGCAAGTGCAAATAAAAGTTTAATTATCAACTACTCACAAGAACTTGTTAACCAAGTCAAGTGCTATACATGACAAAAATGAAACAAAAAATGGCAACTTAATTTACAAAGTAGGAAATAAGGACAAAAAAAAATCATAAAACTGTTTGAACTCAACAAAACCACTCCTAAGCATTCCAGAATTAAACATTCTCTGCCTCAATGTTAAGTCCCAAACAATAGAAAAAAAGTTTGCATGCCGTAACATTCGGGGACTTGGTTAACTGATTTGAAAGCTGATGCATTCTACAAATTTTACTTCATCAACAAGTTAGTTATCACATTTGTGTTTATGTCATATCTTTGTAACAGTAAGTCTATTCATATAATAAAGGCAATCAGACTACATGAATTCATGCTTTTTTAATATCACTTTACAATATCATGTAGTTAAGAACACAGCCAAAATACATTGCACAGGTTCAGCAGCTTTCAGAGAGAGCAGAGTCCAATTCAAGTGATGTAAAAATAGCATCAATTGATGTGTTATGGTTAGCTGTGGAGGGTCCGTGACTAAGTATACTTCAGATTTGTGAAAACATACATTTTATTAGAATTAGTATATGATAAGATGGTTTGAAAACTCAAGGTAAAACTGCCCACTGCTTCACAGCAGGATGGAGAGAGCAGGTCTGAAGCTTTGTTGATAAACTCGAGTGTCGGATATATTGAATAATTATGTACAGTAAGCTGTAGTCTCGTCTCTGTCCTTGCTTTTTGTGGCACAATCAGCCTCTTCATGAATCAAGTGCACACAGCATCGCAGTCCTTGTTGCAGGCCTCCTGGCTCCGACGTTCTGCCCACTAATCAATTGCAGTTCTCTTTCTAAACTCATTCTACATTTATATTGAGAGACGATACACCTTATCCATGCAATTAATGTCCTTAAACAAATTTACCTGCAAGTTGATAGCGTCTGTTCTTTATAATAATGATGGTCAGATAATGCAGAAATTAGGTTGTTTTTAGTGTCATGTAAATACAGAGTACATATGTGCTCACTTTATGCTTACGGAGCAACTGTACATAATTCCTTTCCTCTCTTCCATTTACTTTTTTTATTTTTTAAAGTTTTACCTACAACTCGCCTAAATTCAAAATATACAATAAGTGCAGTAATATCTTACAATGTAACAGGTAAACTTATCCACAATTGAAGTTAACTCTGCTATAAGGCACATGGGTTTACAAATTCATCAAGGTGATGGATTTTAAAACTTTGCACAGCATTCTCCATTTGAGGTATAGTAACAAAAACTGAACAGTCTCCATCTAAATTCCTTGAAGAAAAAAATGCCAAATTTTAAAACAAAATTGATCCAGACAAATTGATTAATGCAGCCAGGTGGACAGACATGGTAATCACAGTAGATATCTTTCAGGTTATGTTAAATTCACCTAACATAAGAGGTGCTATTTTTAATGTAAGCATTATTCCATTACTGCAGTACGAAAACCAAGAGGTCAAAAACCGATAATGTGCATATCCCTCAGCAATGATACTGAAGAAGTGAGATGTACCGTATGAAAAAGGAAGGAAAACAAAATCACTGTCAAGATCACGTAGTTAAAAGGCAAGTGAAAAAGAATTATCATAATTACACTAAAAGCTATACAAAGTATAACTATATTAGAGACATGAAAAAAAGATAACGTTGCAAAGATATCATTCGTGAAAGATTTAACTTGTGAAAGAATTACGTGAAGTACTTGTACATTACTCTTACATTGTAAATGTATTGCTTTAGTGTATTTACAATATGTAGCATAAAAAAAATTCAAACCAAAAAATTCTTAGTATTGTCTTTTTTTTTCTTTTTATTTTTTTTGAAGATCACTGCTCAGTCATTGCATCTTTGTGTCACTGCAGCAGGAAATACGTCAGTGCAAACCACAGACTTACTGCATTGATAAAAAAAAATACTCAATATTAAAATAAAACCCTCCATTTCCTTTTAGCAAAAACCAATGCTTGACCCCAGTGTGTCAGTGTATATATATTTGCATATCTGTCTGATACTACAGCATGCACTTAGTTGGCATTCACAGATAGAGGTGAAAACAAAAAGGTAATTCTACTGTTCTCAGTGCCATCATTTTAAAACACCCAACAAACATTCTCTTCTAAAAAAAACAGATGCATGCTGCCTGAAATTGATGTTATTACAAATTCAAAAATGCCACACCTTTGCAGTAGCTTGGCACCACCCCAAACCCAAATCTCAGCTCCTCTTAAGCTATTTCCTCCCTATCTGCTGCTGGTTTCGTCTAAGTCGAGTGTCTGGGTCTACTTTTATATGAACACCTTTGTCAGAAGGGTGGTGAAATAAAATTATTCTCAGTTTCAACAAATCCTACATTTTTCAACCCTGTTTCATGCAAGTATTAAAGGATATCATGAACGAGACAAATACATATTCTGTTTCTAAACAGTACTTAAAAATCAAATGTCTTTGGAAAACATATCCATTGTATTTAGTTTATAATAGATTACAAAAACCTCCCTCTAACATACAAAGATGTCAAAGACTTCTAACAGTTAAAATTAAATGCAATTATGAAATGCACATTGGGCATTTACTCTAAACTTGATTTGGTACTGGCCACACGACCCCTCAATCTCCTATTTTTTTTTTTTACTGAATTCAAAAAGAAACTCAAATTCCTTTCTACTCTTCCTTTTACTATTTTGAAATGAAAGGTTTGATCTTTAATTCAGGGCCCAGTAATTATGTATGCTCTAGAAACCTAGTACAAAGTTCAGGAGGCATCTTGGCTCCTGTCCGGTTTGGCACACAACCCATAGTCTTCTATGTTACGGCTCTTCGTACTGGTGGTAACAGAATCTCCTTTCTGGTTCAGAATGTATTATCACACTTGGGGATGTTTTTGATTTTAGATACCAAACATTCCAAAACCCAGGTCCAGTTTGTGTCCCTTCTTTTTCTTTTCTCCTTCTGTCTTCAATTCAGACCTGTTTTTAAGACCTGCCCTTCTGTTCTACTTACAGTCCCTTTTCACCATAAA
This sequence comes from Polypterus senegalus, assembly GCF_016835505.1. NCBI lineage: Eukaryota > Metazoa > Chordata > Cladistia > Polypteriformes > Polypteridae > Polypterus > Polypterus senegalus. The sequence goes on along the minus strand of NC_053165.1, from coordinate 14,464,386 downwards.
TGTCTTTTCCTGGGCCTCTGTACTCTTTCCATCATGCCTAACCAGCACCGGCTATTCTCTCTGGCTTTGACTACTGCACATTAGCACTGGTCTCTGGCTGGAAATCCACAAATTCTGTCTCGTTTACGCTCTGGAACACTTTAGTTTATTACCTGAACTTTCAGCAGTGCTAATCAACAGATCATCTGGCCCCAGTACGGAGAAGTGCAGGTCAATAGTGCAACTAGTTCAGAGCTGAGTGGCTAGGGGTTAATGTCATGATTTCGATTATCAATTTCCATTTCTCCTGTTTATATCGCTTATGCTTTTTACTCCTACCACTGTAAGGTCTGCTGGGTATGAAGCATTTGTCTTCCCATGATTGCTTAGCCACGTGTCTCACAGAAACTCATGATGGCCCCTATAAAACAACTGAGTTGGGTTAGAGGAATTTGACTATTTGTTTAAAGAATGACTATATTTTGTTGTTTTCAATACAAATGTGATAAAAAGTGCCTCCACTTAAAATGATAGTGTAGTATATTCAGATACAGATGTGGCTGTTCATACATACTAAAAAAGGGCTGTTAATCATTTATCTAAAATAAAGCTATGGCTTTCTTTACCAGCAGCTACTACCCTTTATAATTTTTCATCTACCCTAGTAACAGATCTGTGACACATGGAGACGAAAACACTCCCCACAGCTATGGAACAAGACATGACATTGTTTGAGAACTTTAGGCCATTAACAGCGACAAATGCCACATTAAGATATTTTACGATTATAACACTGATAACTGCATACTGGAGAATGCCAATTAAGGATGGCTGGTCATTAGGTCTATCTTAGCCAGAGTAATTATATTCCATTCCAAAGGACCATGAAGGTAACATTTTTTCCAGCTCTTTTAAATACAGTGTTTTTCTAGATATTCTGTTAGATGTATTTTCCTTGCATTAACAAGGGTAAGGAAGAAAACAGAAAGAACCATGAATTGAAAATAATATGTCTCTAGATAAAAGGATACAGAACAACTTTTCTGCCCATGAAGTTAGCATGCCATTGGGCACATCACTTAGGTAATATACAAGGCACAACCCACTAAAAGACCCCAGCCATACTGGAGAAGCTGTATCATTTGACAAGCCTGGGAGCATCTGGGAATTATCTTGGAGGTATTTGAAGATGTTGTTGTGGTGTTATTGTCTCTTCAAGATCCACTTCTTCACACATCATCTTGGGGGCTGCTTAAACTTTTTAAATGCACACTCCATACAATCTGCACTTTAGCTTTTGTCAGCTGTGGTGCTATACTTCTAGTTAATCTCAGTTTTCTTACAAGTACTTAAATATATTGTGTCAACAAATGACAAGAAGAATATAAATGCTTTTGTGAAGGTATAGCAATATTAGCATTCAGTACAAAAAAGAACATGTAAAATAACATCCTTCTTAGCTTATAATCTGTTAAACATAAATGCCATGGTACTGCTGGTGTGGTTTGAACAGCTGGTTACATAGTATTTACACTGCTTTACTTATGTACACTAGATTAAGAGGGATGTAAAAAATATCTAACCAGGGATGTAGAGACTCCACAGAACCTGGCCCAATTAAGCAGCTAGGGTATATAAATGTTAGTTTTGACCCGTTAAATACTATTATGTGTGCTATTGGATTAACAAACCACCATTTTTGCATGTTTCTTTCTTTTCATACAAATTCTTACTCTGGACTAAGGTAACACACAGAGGTGCCCGCAACCACATGCTTATTTGTTTACTTGCTTACACATATGCACACACAAACACACACACCTCTCTCAGCAACACCATATTAGTTCTTTGGTATGGCTAATGTTTTATTAGTAACAACTTAAAAGTGAAAATGTAGTAACAGGACCGCATCTGAATACAACACACTGGCTGGCAGCTCTCAAAAGTAGAACATCAATGTAGAATCACATAGACAAAAATGACACGTTACTTTCAACACTGCGATGTTCTTGAAATATGATTCAGATCAGTTAAAGGGCTCTGTCACACATCCAGAAACGTTAGACTGTGCAAAAAGGGAGAAAAATAAAAACATTTTAACACTGGTAAGATTTCATTTTATTAGTGATTTTTATTTCAATTACAATCCACAAATTGTTATTCTGCAGTCAGCGCATGTCAGTTTTACACCTCGGCAGAAACGTCTGCTACAGTTGTAATCTCAGAACTCATCATCTTACTTTTCTTAATCCAACCATCACAATAGTCAATATTTAGCATCCCACCTTCTGGCTCATTAGAGAGCCAGAAAGTGACCACCATAAATGGCCATGTAAAATAATGTAACAAAAATAAACTGCCCACTGGGCATTACATTTTTCTTAAGGAGTTGATACATTTAAAATGTAGGTAAATAAGCATAAAGATGATTATAACCGTATAATCATCTTCCTAAGTTGTTTATTTAAAATGCTCAATAATAAGACTACTTAAGTAATATATCACAGAAACATTTAAATTGCCAACCTGTGTCCTGAATTCAGCAGCAATGCTCTTAGAATAATTTTGACCATACACTATGAGAATAAAGAGAAATAAAAAAAAAAAACACTCACGAATGTCAAAGTCCTTTAGGATTTTTTAAGAGATAGGGACTAGGTCACAATAACACTATGGAGAACACTCAGGTTTTTAGGTTCAAGTCTCAATTTCAACTAACTTAATCTTGTCAGAGTGTTACAAGTTTATTTGATTATCAAGGTAATATTTGGTTAAATATTTAAAAGGAACTTCACTTTCACCTACAGCAGAATTTAGCCTTGCATACAATAATAAATCTATAAAAATGTAAGAAAATATCAAGTCCAAATCCAAGATTTGTATTAAATGTTAAATAGTATATGCTACTGCAAATAAACACGGACAAAAGGTGGGGAGAACAGTTGGGATTATTTTGTTTAAAAGTTTCTTACAGATGGGAGTGAAATCAGAATTAACATTTGCTGTTTGGATTTCAGGTATGTTTGGGATTTCTTACTTAACAAAAATTTTTAGATGTAGAATAATGCATGGGAACCATGTGTACTCATTTTAAGCAAGTAGAATACTTCATGAAAAATAGTACATTTGTTTTCTAATGGCTTCTACCCTTTCATAAGTAGTAATTTTTTCTGACTTTACTATCGTTTAATTCCTTGTAGCTAAATGCAATAGTATTTTCACTTAAGCACAGTTAATTCCAATTGATAATAAGGCTTTGTCTAAAAATATGAGAAATACTAACAAATCATTTTGATGCATTGTTGTAAACTGAATCTTACCAGCTTATCAGCACAGTTTCTCCTCTCAACACTCCTCAATAAATAACACAACTGAGAGTTGCATTTCAATATTTTAAGTATTCAACTTAAAGAAAAGCCAGGCAAAATGACACCTTTAATTGGCTAACTAAAAAAGATTACAGTAAGCAAGCTTTCGAGGCAACGCAGGCCCCTTCTTCAGGCAAGATGTAATCGAAAGCTTGCATACTGTAATCTTTTTTTGTTAGCCAATAAAAGGTGTCATTTTGCTTGGCTTTTCTCTACATTCATAATGGCTAACACGGTACAACACCCTAGTACTATAGACAAACAAGCGTTCAACTTAAAATTTTTAATTTAAAATACCAACTGAAACAAAAGTGAAGTACTTTGGCACACAAAAGTTACTTTTTATAGATGAATACTTCCAAGGATGTGATAGTTTAGAGGGGTGCATATATCAAGGAAACCAGACAAACGATAAAACTGATTAAATCAAAACTATCCCAAACTACTTCTGTCACACAAAAGAAAGGATTGCATCATCTAGTTGGGGGTGGATTATTCCAGATTCAGAAAGACAAAACCACATCAGCCCAATACCTAAAAAACAGCTAAAACGGTTTGAGATAAAGGTTTCTGTGCCTATTTGCATGCCATACAAAAGACATGGAGGAACAGACAACAATCCAACTGTCAGTGATCTACTTAACCATTGTACAAAATTGTGTTTATTTTATTTAAGATGTATTAATCAGAAGCCAACTATCACATGAAATGACACTGAATTAATAAGCACTAACAGTGCTATTCTCTAAATGGAGTCAACTACCAATAGACCTTGTTTTAAACAAGTAAAATGTCTAAACGTCTCCTTTTATGTTCCCAGGCACAAGACACCTGAATACAGTATATATGAAGTAAATACTTTCCCTTTTGGTGTCCTTTAGCAGCTACAATGCCCTCTCTTGCATGTACCTGCTTCACAAATAGGTCTCTTGACAGCCTGTGCAATGGGATAAGGCCATTAACACGGCAAACAGAACTCTCAGGTAAACAGTACCTCCAGAAGAACCAAGTAAAAATCAGAAGAAGTGATTCTGAGGACCCATAACACAGTAGTGAGGCATTAGCTTTTTCTATTACGTGTAGCTCTGCCTAAATGCTCCACTTGAAAAAGATTAGGTGTCAAAACCAAAGGTTGCAACATTTTATTAAACTAAAAAGGATACAGGGAAAGCCTGGAGAAAGTGTCCCTAATTCAGCCAGGAATAGGGGAAGAAAAGAGGAGATTAAATGAAGTACATTAGTCCTAATAGCATAAAAAAATCCTGTAAGATTTCCGCGGGAGGAAATCCAATCAAGTCAGAGAAATGACAGTTTTCATGTAAAGGTATACTAACTGGTTGAATTTACTTCTGGGAAACACTGTAGGGTGGACATGCCAATTTCGTGGCCATGGTTCACAACACAAAATAGATGATGCCAATTTCAAGATGTTTTTATCCCTACACAAGTCTTGAAGACTTTATTGTTACTTTGCTTAACATTTTCTTGATTTTTATCTTAAACCAGTTACCTTAAGCTGCATTTACACTTGTGGTGTGTGTCGGTGTGTGTGTAATTCTTGATCAATACCCTTTCTCATTTTACATATCTCCTTGCCAAAACACAAGGAAAAATTTAAATAAAGCTTTCCACGGTGCTACACTGCTTTCTTTGGGGCACTGTTATCAAATAAACACTGAATATGAAGAAAATCTGAAGAGTTCCAAATAAGAGAAAAGAAAATAAAGTTAAATCAAGAAAATGGCTATTAAACTGTTTTTTATTGCATTCCTTACCAAAGGATATATGTACATTGATGAACTACAGTGAGTAAACTACTATAAATACAGAAATAAAACACCAAATTAAAGATCAACATTTCAGGTACAAAGCACATTTTATGCAACTTACCACTCTCTTCAGTCATAGAACCATACAAGTTACTCTTCCTTCCTTGCATTGCACCAGGAGTAAAATACAAATAGCCATGTAGAAATGAACATAATCTCATAGATGTGGTTTGAACAGCTGGTTACATGCATTAGTTACTCATCTTTAAAATGTTAGTAGGCTCCTTCATTATACTGTACACAAGCCAAATTAGACAGTTTAGATTAGAGATGTTCATAATAGCTTTTTATTAATAAATAAAGGCACTGTATTCACTGATGTACGGCCTAGGATTACTTTTGATATTAACCATAGGAATGGCTCAAGAAATGAAGAATGTCAGGTTTGGTTACAAATGATTACAATGGGCTAAGGCATTGCGGCAAGTTGAGTATATTTTGAACCTCTAGGATGAGACTATAAAAGTATACAGTTGGTGGTAAATATCTTAATAGGATTAAAGCAAAATGCATCACTGGTTGTAAAAAAAAAAACAGTCTATACAATCAAATCCTACTAAAAATGAACATGTTATTAAGCAAATAGGTGAAGGCAAATGCAAGGGTAAGTGGCATCACTACTAAAGACAACTGATGAAATGAAATGCTCAATATTCCACGTAAATGGTAATGTTAAAATTAAAACAATATTTCTAGAAGTCTCTTCTGATGAGACATTACAACTTTACATACAAAATGAGTTTTAAACATGAAGTGGGAAACAAAAAGACTGCAATAATGCTATGCTACTGTTTGTAAAAAGGTTTACCTTCCATTAAGATTAGGAATGGCAAGCACTAGAAAGAGCTGCCTAAAGTATTACAAATTCATGCAAAAAAATAAAAAATAAATATTCATAAGTTGGAAGAAGCAATATTGCTAAGATGAAAATCTTACCAAAGCTCTCATTATTTTCAGACTATCCTTATATCAGCAAATAACTCTTTAAAAGGTTAAATTCAATTTTGATTTCCTTAATGTATACTGTAAAAAAAAACATTTACAGCAACAACCAAGAAATGATTCAAAGCAGAATGTGGTATGCTATAAACTAATTTCCAGTTTTACGACTGGATTGAAAATATTCATACTTTGAGACTATAGAAGGAATTAGAAGGAAATGAAACTGCTCTAGTTCGAGTAGCCTTGGAAAGGCATTTGTGCTCAAACATCTCTTAATAGGCTTTGTATGACTCTCTGTACACAATGTACATGCAAACTTCAAGCAGCTACAGTACATTACAAGTATAGGCTTTCCAGAAATAAACTAATTTTATGCACAAGTAAGAATCTTTCTCAAAGAAACATGCCCACCTTCCCTAATCTTTCATCAATTTCAAAGCTTGAATAAGATAGCGATAGCATTTCTACACTTTATCATCAATTTCACAGTATCCTGGACAGTCTTAGGTAACAATGGGAATCAGATTTGCAATAGCTATCATAAACAAGAAATGCAAATTCAATCACTCAAAGAATAGAGTCAACTTTAATTTGTGCAAAGTATGGTGCAATTCCATTTAAAATTGTACATCACACACAGTTCTCAATAATTAAATCAACAAGGAACAGGACATTGCTACAAAAGGTGCCATCAAGCACTGCCATCCTAGGCTGTAAATTTTTATTACGGTCTTACATTGAAGACCATTTTGGGGAAAGTATTCACTTTTTTTTTCAGGGTTCTTCACATTATTTTATCTATAAATATAAAGAGAATCTATATAAAAGAGTGTAAGGCTTCTTCAGACTTTGGCATCAACTAATAAACCATTAAAGCTGTTTATGTTTTGATATACATGAGGAACCTTTAATGGGCTTTTGTTCACACAGATCTCTGACCTAGACAGGGGTGAGGTAGTAAGTGCCATTTATGATTTACGGTACCTTTATTTTCAGGAATGTGGTACTGATTGTACCTATGCCTGAATTGAGTTTTACTTAATGTGATGTAATCATTAAGCTCAATAAAAGTCAATGTTAACTCTACTGGACTAAATCTACTAAGAACTAAAATGCAGCATTATATTGTTTACTTGAAATTTCATTAGATGTTTCAACCAAAGTAAGCCATAGATTAACTGTTTATCTGTGTTCATCCTTAACTTGCAGTACATTAAGCATAATGTGCTTCACGCATTTACCTGCATTTTAAAGTGTAATTTTACTGATTTTTGTGCAGGCTCAGAGCATTTACCTCCACTCAGCTTGAGCAACTTATCTTTATTTGAGCAAATTACCTTACTGGCAGACTATAGAACTCTTCAGAAAGCAGGCTAGACAAGTGGCAGATGGATTTATTTGATATGTACCACAATCTCATGCTACATTAATAATGTTTAAAAAGTCAGTAAACATGCGTATAGCATAAACTTTACAGAAAATGAAGAGACTGAACTGAACTCTTTGTAAATAACTGCAAAGAGGAATCAAAACTCTGATAACACTCAACTTAAAAAGAACACAAAGTTCAAATACTTCAAATACTACGTAACGCATCATGCTACATTTTAGATTGTTAAAATATTTCAGTACAAGTTTTAAATGAGGGAAAGAAACTTGCAGTCATATATGTGACACATTATTCATTAACCAATTTAACATAAGGTTACAGGAATATAAAACCATCTTCCAAACATAGAGATGGAATAATTTCATACTTGTACAACATAAAGCAAACACATACTGTTTGAAGACGGCTTAAGATTTAAGTAGCTATAAAGATATCATGTGACAGTTTTAAAACTGTACACAAAAATAAACTCACAATGCAGTGCAAACTGCAAAAAATCTCACATCAAAAATTATTCTATAACAATTTTTAAGTCAGCTGGGTGCATTTATCTATCAGAAGATCTCATTATTTTCTAAATAAATAAAAGAAAACCTTAAATTTGATCCTTACTTGCTTGTTTTTTTAGTTGCATATTAACCATAACAACGAACCTGCAGGCTCAAAACACAGCTAAGCATATGCAATTACCTTTCTGGACGTCATTACTAGTAGTATAAAAATGACATTGTGCCACAATTATGGCCCTACAAAGGTTTGTTATAATTAAGACCTGAACATTTTAGCTTCCAACTTGTTCCCCATTACATGCAGCGCAGCAATTTGACATGAGCAGCAAACCAGGAGAAACTTGTGCAAACCAGCCTGCACAAGTTACACTGGGTAATGAATGTCCACCTTAACACCAACCCAGTTTGCAGCATTACAATACTACTGTGGAAATGCTATCATGACATGGGAGCAGTGGTTCCTCTGCTGCCTGTCAAACAGGGCAGAAGTTTATGTCCTCGGTGTTCCTTACATTGAGTTTGCATGTACTCCCCGTGTCCACATGGCATCCTCTAGATCTTCTGGTTTCCTTCAAAGATTTGTAGGTTAGGTGAATTAGTGATGTACAACTGACCCTAGTGTGTTAGTGTGTGTTAGTGTGTGTGTGTTTATGTGCAAGTTTGTTCACCCTGCAATGAGCCTGGTGGGATTGTTTCTGTCTTGCATCCAATCCAGTCCTTGCTGGGATAGACCGCAGTTTCCCAGTGACGCCCTGCTCTGGATAAATGGGTTAAAAAATGGATGAATGGATGGAATCATGAATTCTTAATTACAAAAATAATTTTTGAATGTTAACACTAAAATTTACATCACCATATTGTACACTGTCAATATTTAACACTTTACAAAGAATGTATAAAGCAATCACCAAGAAAACCTAGAAATTATAAAAATGTGTAAAAAAAAAAGTACAGACTGTATCAATATCATGCAATCACATTGTAGCTAAAGTAAGCATATATATGATTTTTGCTATTTACATCCTATAGTTACCAAAGGCAAGCACAGCAGAGGAAGTGAATAGATTCCTAAATTTCAATTAAAAACAATTCCTTATTTCCTAACTATTACTAGAAGCTCCTGGAAATCTCAAATTTGTGCCTAGAGGGGTGTTTATTAATTTTTGCAGATCCCAGGCAATAGAACAAAGACTGTTATGAGAGAATCTATGGTAGAAAGGCGAAGTGAAATTGCAACTTAATCTTGCTAAAGGCTGATGACGCAAGTCATCTTGTACTAACAATGTCTTTAATTGCTGACTTAAGCCCGTATAAGGAGTGAAGTAATCAAGCAAATGGATGTGGCCCTGAAAGAAAAAAAATTGCCAAGAAGAGTTTCATGTCTTTACCCTCAAATTTGAAGAACAATTTTATTTATAACAAAAAGTGATCCTTATTTTTTTTTTTATTTTCTACTGCATGAATAACCCATTTCCGTGTTAAAATGAAAATGTTAACAACCAACAATGGGTCAGACTATTTTCTAACACAACTTATATTCGCTATCAATACATTTTCTTGAAAATAAAGGAACTGGAGAGTTTTCCTGCAGAAAAGAGCAAAAGTCATGAACTTGCCATCCGTGCTATAAATATCCATCCACCCATTTTTATGTTTATTTTCCTGGCAAGGTTTATGGTAGTAAAATGCCTCCAGGGAAGACCACACACCAGATTCTAGCTCCTCCTTGGAGATTATCAGGCATAATTTCTCATCTATGTTTAAGTCTGCCCAATAGTCTTCTCTTAAAGGACCATCCTCGGTAAATTTTCAACACTATACAAGCAATAACATATTTTGTGTGTGTATGTATGCATGTACGTGCATAACACACACACACACACACACTGTATAATCCAGTGTGCCAGAGTTTATCTTAGTCTAATTTATAATCACCATACATGAATGCCTTTGGAGATATGGAAAGAAAACCAATGCAGACTCCACAGGAAAAAAAAATGACTTCCCTCAGAATTCAATCCCAGGAAACTGGCTTTATATGGGTGCAGCGTTAACCGCTGTGCCATCAAGCCAAAAATAACATAACTTAGGCCAAAAACAAGCTAAAAATGTAAGCATATGCTATCTGCCCAAGAGATGGTGATAATAAAATTCGTATCTGATACAGTTTGATAACGTGGCCACTCTCGCCATCATTGAGCACACACTACTACCTGATAATGTTTAGTCCAGATGGAAGGAGGAAAAAAAAATACATAGCAACTCAAGTTTGCTCCTTAGTTACAGATAAAATGATGTAGAGGCCAGCATTCAGCTGTTCGAAACCTCTTAGCATATATTTTGTAGAGTGATACAATAGCCCAGTCTGGTCAGGACTACTGTAAAGTTGAGTTTAAACAGCTATTTTAAATGAAACATGCATTTTTTTACACTACTCATTTTAAAATCCTAAAACTCAAAATTCTACTGCACATACCATTGGATACTTAGTATTTATTTAAGTTGTTCTTATGAATATGTGAAGATTGCCGTTCTATTTCACTCTCCATGCACTGGTGATTTTTAAGTAACTGTGAAATAAATAAATTTCACACAACACATTTTAAAATTTGATTAAAACTGCTTGTAGACTTAAAACAACGAACTACAACCATCAACCTTACTCATTTATGCCATTTTGTGGCTTGTGCAGTACATTTAATTCTCTACAGGCTGAAATTTTGACCCATGATTTTCTACCAATTTAAAACCAAACTGTCCTTCTTTTCCTAACATTATGGCACCTGCTTGTGAAGACGGTAGAAAGTTCAGAAGCACATATGGCAAGCACAAGCATAGCATCACAAGACATTATTTGCATGTGATTAAAAAGCAGAAGAGACATCTGGGATTAGCAGAACTGGAAGAAAATGATTTACATGTATTTATTTTTCAAATGCCTTTATCCACAGTCTCTTATAAATCACAGATGAATGAATATAAACTCCCCCTGCCCAAGTCTGGTTCATTGACTTACACTGCCAGGATAGGCTCCTGTCACAACAAAACTGAACTGAATAAAGCAGACAGAAGGAATGGATGCACAATTGCATGAGAACAAATACATAAAGCATGGGTATCATGAATTCCTTTAATTTCCTTTACTGGTATGATATTCCTACTAAATCTGAAATAAGGTTAAGGTTCAAGCGTGTTAATTATGATCTCTTTAAAAACAAAAAGGTGATTACATATTTTTAATAATATTACCTTTAACAGGAAAACATCCAGTTCTATAGCAGAGGTATATATGCAGAATGTAGCTCAAAAGTGCTTTATAAGATGTCAAAGATAAAGTCATAAGCAAATACAATTAGATACTGAGATACTATATAATACAATATATAGGAATTCAATGATAAGGTCAAAGGTCAGATGGCTGAGAAAGACAACTTTTTTTTTTTTAATTATTTACTGTGGTGCATTTTGAATAATGGCTGCAACAAGAAACTCTAGACAATGGAGTTTTGTGAATTTCCCCTTGGGATTAATAAAGTATCTATCTATCTATCTATGGTTATTAAATGATGGCTTCAAGACCATCACACTATTTACTTAATTTTCTTTACTACTGAAAACTATGTAACCTTGAGGAAAAATAGCATTCAGCTGTATTCTCTTTTTAAGGGTTTTATTATCTCTCTATTATAAAAGGAAATCCTGGAATGCAAAAGCAAGGCGACAATATGTGATTTTTCTCGGAAGACATTTAAAAGACCCGCGAGACAAGAGACTTGCAACAGAGCGTCTCGCGGGGACCGTAAACATGAGACTTGGTGCCAAGAGATGGTGCCAGGGCCGTTTCGCGGGCAAGTGGAACATGAGATTCTTGCAAGACACACCCTACTTACAACAGATATCATACAAGAGCACATGCATCAAAAAACAGTCAGTCGTGTAAAAGCACGTAGTGCACTCACATACTGTGTTCTCAACACATATAAAGCGTATAAGGACAATATGGAGAATAGACACCCAAAGGCGTTGGAGAGAAAAAAAGGCAGATAAGAGATTATGAAACCAGTAAAATTAGAAAGTATTGCAGCGTCCTGGCCAGGTTGCGGCCTTTTTGGTTTAAAGTGACTGTTTGGTCCGATTGACCGAGGGCAGAGTACAGCTCGGAAGACGGATAGCGGGGTTTTGATTGATGATGGGGCAAGATGCAGGGGATGAGGGGTTGGAGAGGGTGCTAGAAAGTTGTGTTTGGGGTTACGAAGTCAGCGATTGTTCAAGTAAAACTTTTGTGACACTTTATCATGTCAGTTGCTACATTATCGAGGTCAGAAATAAAAGGCAAAGAGTAGAGCCTTTTCGCATTTGTATCATTCTTATGCACAAAATGTAGATTTACACAATAATAGACCATACGCTATGATAATCTGTGGTCCCACAACAGTTAAAGCAACGGCAAGTTTAATTTCGAAGAAACCACAATTCGGGCAGGTGTATATTTATGATCACGGAGAAGGGATACAACATAGAATCAAAAAAGATAAACGACAGAACGTATTAGAAATTATACAGCCAATAATGGATACAAATCCATAAGTCCAAAAGTATCGCACTTTACACTAAATCTATCTGCAAAACAGGGACAAAGAAGTTTTCTTGGATTTCTATATGAATCAAAAAGATCACGGACGCATATATAATAAGCCAACATGTGACGAGTTATCAGCGATAATAGTTTCGAAAGACGGAAATATCGAAAACAGAGTAGATATTCATGTTTATCCAAAAGCAGAACATGAATCGACATTTCTTTCTAATAATTCACCACATTCCGATCCATTACTCTTTCCCTTGCTTTTCACAGATGGAGAAACAAGATGGTTATACAATATGAAACACGCTAATTCAGTAAAACGAATAACACCAACACAATATTTCAGGGCAAAATTATCGATACGTTCCAATGTACAGTGGGTATGGCAGCATCATGCTGTGGGGGTGTGGGGGTGTTTTTCAGCTGCAGGGACAGGACGACGGTTGCAATCGAGGGAAAGATGAATGCGGCCAAGTACAGGGATATCCTGGACAAAAACCTTCTCCAGAGTGCTAAGGACCTCAGACTGGGCCGAAGGTTTACCTTCCAACAAGACAATAACCCTAAACACACAGCTAAAATAACGAAGTAGTGGCTTCACAACAACTCTGTGACTGTTCTTGAATGGCCCAGCCAGAGCCCTGACTTAAACCTAATTGAGCATCTCTGGAGAGACCTAAAAATGGCTGTCCACCAACGTTTACCATCCAACCTGACAGAACTGGAGAGGATCTGCAAGGAGGAATGGCAGAGGATCCCCAAATCCAGGTGTGAAAAACTTGTTGCATCTTTCCCAAGGAGACTCATGGCTGTATTAGCTCAAAAGGGTGCTTCTACTAAATACTGAGCAAACGGTCTGAATAGTTAGGACCAGGTGAGATTTCAGTTTTTCTTTTTTAATAAATCTGCAACAATTTCAAAAATTCTTTTTTTTGTCTGTCAATATGGGGTGCTGTGTGTACCTTAATGAGGAAAAAAATTAATTTAAATTATTTTAGCAAATGGCTGCAATATAACAAAGAGTGAAATATTGAAGGGGGTCTGAATACTTTCCGTACCCACTGTATTTAACCCACTTCAGTCATCTCAACATCTTTCGCAGCACTACATTATTAATGCGTATCTAAAATTCGAAGCTAATTATCTTTTCTTTATTAAATCGAATCAAGCAAAACTTACAACGGAACATATGCAAGGAGTAATTGATCACATTCAAAATTCAATCATCAATAGTTCAGACAAATTCAAAATAGATCAAGCAGTAATATTACCATCCTCATATCAAAGTAGTCAAAGAGCATTGCAACAGTTATATCATGATGCAATGTCAATATCCAGAACTATCGATCGGCCAAATTTATTTATAACAATGACGTGCAATCCACAATGGCCAGAAATACAGAGATTCTTGAAAACAATGCCACCAGCTACATCGGCGCTGGATATTCTGACTTTCGTGAGTAGATTGTTTTATCAGAAAACCTTAATTATATTGAAAGAACTCGAAAAGGTGTTTTGGAAAATCCGAGCATACATTTACACGATCGAATTTCAAAAACGAGGTTTACTTCACATGCATTTATTGGTTACTTTACAAAAAAAATATTAACTGCTGATGATATGGATCATTTTGTCTGTGCTGAAATTCCAAACAGAGAAACCTCTCCTAAATTATGGTACAAAGTCATTAAACACGAGTCTCACAGACCTCATTTAAAAGATTCAGCATATTGGGACAGGAAAGATTCCAAATATTGGTTTTACAGAAGTTCTGAAATAAAAGTGAAACTAATAAAATAGCAACAATTCAAAGAAAAAAAAACATCTTACAAGTGTGTATCCGGAAAACCAAACACGGGGGTTGGCGAGCAAAGCGAGCAGGGGGCGAAGCCCCCTAGTCAATTAAATTTAAATCTAAATCTCAATTTACTGTTGCAGTTCGTTAAAATATATAGATGACTATAATACAGCTTACCTGTGAACCCATTAACCAAAATCATGCTCTGAATTTACTCCTGATTGGAACTGAACTGCATAAAATTTGAATACAGCAATAGCATAAGCATGACAGTGTAAAATACTAATGGTGTTTTTATTTCTAAGAAGGAAGAGGCCAGATGTTCAGTCAGCGTTTCTGCAATATGTAAAGTATCACCTCAGGAGTATCAGAACCTTTACAACTTCTCTATAAAATACTTTAAAACTAACATCACCCAAACCTGAAAGGAACAAGTGGTTGCCATTTTTAAAACCAATGGAGTTTCTTAATCAAAACTCTGGCTCTAATAACTGAATTTCATAATTAAATGGTTTGAGCCACTCAGTCTGAAGAAATTACCCGTTGTACAAGTTTCATTCTCTATAAATTTCAGAGAGATGCTGACTTTTGGCACAACTTTTAGTATGTAAGAATCTGCTGACCCTTTATTTTATTTTTTTTAATGGGAGAAACCTCCCCCTTATTTTTTAACTACTACCCAATTAAAAATAACATACAGCATCTCACAAAAGTGAGTATGCCTCTCACATTTTTGTAAATATTTTATTGATCTTTTCATGGGACAACACTGAAGATATGACACTTTGATATAATGTAAAGTAGTCAGTGTACAGCTTGTATAACAGTGTAAATTTGCTGTCCCCTCAAAATAATTCAACACACAGCCATTAATGTCTAAACCGCTGGCAACAAAAGTGAGTACACCCCTAAGTGAAAAATGTCCAAATTGTGCCCAATTAGTCATTTTCCCTCCCCGGTGTCATGTGACTCGTTAGTGTTACAAGGTCTCAGGTGTGAATGGAGAGCAGGTGTGTTAAATTTGGTGTTATTGCTCTCACACTCTCTCATATTGGTCACAGGAAGTTCAACATGGCACCTTCATGGCAAAGAACTCTCTAAGGATCTGAAAAAAAGAATTGTTGCTCTACATAAAGATGGCCTAGGCAATAAGAAGATTGTCAATACCCTGAAACTGAGCTGCGTGCCAAGACCATACAGCAGTTTAACAGGACAGGTTCCACTTAGAGCAGGCCTCGCCATGGTTGACCAAAGAAGTTGAGTGCACGTGCTCAGCGTCATATCCAGAGGTTGTCTTTTGAAAATAGACGTATGAGTGCTGCCAGAGGTTGAAGGGGTGAGGGGTCAGCTTGTCAGTGCTCAGACCATACGTCGCACACTGCATCAAACTGGTCTGCATGGCTGTCATCCCAGAAGGAAGCCTCTTCTAACGATGATGCACAAGAAAGCCTGCAAACAGTTTGCTGAAGACAAGCAGACTAAGGACATGGATTACTGGAACCATCTGCTGTGGTCTGATGAGACCAAGGTAGACATATTTGGTTCAGATGGTGTCAAGCATGTGTGGCGACAACCAGGTGTGTCTTGCCTACAGTCAAGCATGGCGGTGGGAGTGTCATGGTTTGGGGCTGCATGAGTGCTGCCGACAGTGGGGAGCTACAGTTCACTGAGTGAACCATGAATGGCAACATATACTGTGACATACTGAAGCAGAGCATGATCCCCTCCCTTTAAAAACTGGGCCACAGGGCAGTATTTCAACATGATAACGACCCCTGCCTTGCTAAAGAAACTAAGGGTAAAGGTTCTGGACTGGCCAAGCATGTCTCCAGATTTAAACCCTACTGAGCATCTGTGGGGCATCCTCAAACGGAAGGTGGAGGAGCGCAAGGTCTCTAACATCCACCAGCTCTGTGATGTCGTCATGGAGGAGTGGAAGAGGATTCCAGTGGCAACCTGTGAAGCTCGTGTGAACTCCATGCCCAAAAGAGTAAAGGCAGTGCTGGAAAAAAAATGGTGGCCACACAAAATATTGACACTTTGGGCACAATTTGGACATTTTTCACTTTTGTTGCCAGTGGTTAAGGCATTAATGGCTGTGTGTTGAATTATTTTGAGGAGACAGCAAATTTACACTGTTATACAAGCTGTACACTGACTACTTTATATTGTATCAAAGCATCATATCTTCAGTGTTGTCCCATGAAAAGATTTAATAAAATATTTACAAAAATGTGAGGGGTGTACTCACTTTTGTGAGACGGTGTATGTTATTTTTAATTGGGTAGTAGTTTAAAAAATAAGGGGGAGGTTTCTCTCATTTAAAAAAAAAAATAAAATAAAGGGTCAGCAGATTCTTACATACTAAAAGTTGTGCCAAAAGTCAGCATCTCTCTGAAATTTATAGAGAATGAAACTTGTACAATGGGTAATTTTTTTGTGAGATACGTATTACAAGGAAAAAAATACTAAAAGCATGACAATTTTACAAATTAATGGAATCTATTTAATTCATAAAGCTTATTTGATTACCTAGATTTTTTTTTTCCAAAAGCTATAAGGGTTACATGTGACTCAGGAGAATGAAAGCAGTGACTTATAGCCTATCCTGGTAAAAGGCAAGAACCAGTCCATCTCAGCTCTCACTCTTCTACACATACACACTTAAACTGTGCCAATTTGGAACCAACAATCAACCTAACTTCCACATCTTAAGAGATGGGTGTGGAAAAGTCTACATGTAAAATGTATACACATACATACATATACATACATACCCTCATGTTGTTTGCAAAGATGATCTAAAAAAGCATTTTAACTTTTTTCATGGAGAACTGCAATAACCAAACTCCTCATATAACAGGCTTCAATGGGGAAAGCAAACAATCTCAAAATGCACACAGAAATATTCTTACGTTACTTATGTTACATTATGAATTTCCCCTTGGGATTAATAAAGTATCTATCTATCTATCTATCTATCTACAAAGAAAATATGAAAATATCCAGTCATATCCTTACAAAGTCCAATACAAATGCATTTTGGCTGAAATTCTCTGGTGTTTGACTATAGAGCAAGTTCAAACGAGAACAAGCTCCAGAACTGAAAATTTTGACATGAGAATAAATGAAACCACCAAGAATGTGAATCCCAAGTCCCTGGTCCCATTCATAAGTGAATATTAAATTGGGACACAAGCTTTCTTCTAAATTCAACCTTATTTCAGCATGGAGGCACACTTGGGGAGGCTATGACATGGCCTAATCTTAAATCATCGGTTAAGCTTTTTCAGGATGTGAACCTCCTAAGTGAAATTTTCCTCACTGATAACAAGCAGCTGTAGCATTGCTGGGATACATTTCTCAAAACTACAGTTAACAGATGCAAGGGAAATTCCAGTATTTTAGATATTGCCTTCAGACCACATTTGTAAATACCAAACATTCCATCCTCTGTCAGTAGTGATAAAAACATTAACTCTTCTGCATATTATTAAAATTTAAATGATAGAATTGACATTATGTTGTACTAGCCGAAGCCCGCCGTAGCATACGGCGGTGTAAGAATTGGAACGGAAAACGGTGAGAAAGGAATTCAGTATAACAAAGGCTTAGGAAACCACCGTCGCAGTAGAACGAAAATAGCAAGGAGCGAAACCAATGCCAATGGTCGAGAGAGTACCTTCCTGTAGCAGGCTACAGAAAAAAGACATATACAGATAGACGCCGCATTCACTGTGTTGCCCAGTTGACACAATAAGTCAGCGTGTCCGCCCTATTGCGAGTGGTAAAAGTGCCATTTAAACTAATACAGGTAGACGTGGAAACAAGGTTTTCTGATGAAAAAACAATAATGTTTTAAATAGTATCGTTTACATATAACAGATTTTGGCGAATCGTTTACATGCAATTATTTATATCCATTTATACACTAAATGTGTGCGAATCCGTGGTCTTAGAGTTGGTGGACAGGGCTCTGTGAGTTGGCGGGCGTGGCTCTCTGTCTTGCGTGCAATGTAAAGTCAACGTGGCTCAGAGGTGCATGTGAACATTTGCACAGACAAAAGCGACTGAGGCTGCGTTTGGTGAGTTGCTGCGTGCCTTGAGAGCGACGCTGGACTCGGGAGAACGGTTACAGTTGGCATGCGTGACTCTGTCAAGCGTATCCCATGATGCGGTAGGAGGGTTAGAGTTGGTGGGCGGGGCTCTATCGAGCATATCCCATGATCTTAGAGTTGGCGGGCCAGGCTCTGTCTTGTATGCCCTCAGTGAATTATATATATATACTGCTAATTTGGAAGACTTACTGATCATTTGGAAGACTTACTGATGAATTTAACATTACTGACCACCCTTTTCCTGTTGCTTGAAAATAAACAATTCCTCATTAAACTAGTCCACATTCTACTACTATTAGACCTGACCCTTAAACCTTCTAGCCTATCAATTACACCTGTTAATAAACCTCTCACTTAATCTAATTCCTTGTTTTGGAGTGCTCTTCTAGTATACATTGCACATGTTGGAGTAACTCTCTTAATTTTAGTCTCCATACTTTGCGTTAGGTTTTATTTAAAAAAAAAAAGTTTGTGATGGGTGAATACCAGTGCAAATAATATAGAATTAATTGGTAGCTGGCACTGCCACAGATGCATTTTTAGAGACGGAGTAGGAAAAACAGAAGCATGATTTATGCTGTCTTTATGGTAACCAGACAAATATGCACAGATATTTTGAACCAAACCCAAACTTCACCAAATGGTTCATTTAACCCTAGGAATAAGGAGTAGAATTTGGCAATTAGTTTTACCATAGAGTCAAAGCAGCTGCTTATTGTCAAACTGACAGCATTGAAGACCTGTAACCACTGTAGCAATCTGAAACTCTGTTTGCCCATTACCATATTTTCCATTGCACAAATAAGTATCATACTGTTTCCATCACAGTAAAATCCAGCCCATTAATAAATCTTCTTTACCTACTTATTTCAGCATCAGGTTTGTCAAAGTTTGAAGTCAAAGTCTACCACCACAGCAGCACTAGGAGCAAGTAAGAAATCTGTCCCAAGTGTTGTGCAAAACCAGACAATCTGTGAGCTCACTTGCCAGGAAGACACAGCCACACTCACTCACACCAAGCTAAATGAGAATCACGAATGAACTAACAACACATTTGTCATAATGTTGGAGGAAGCCAGAGCACCCAAAGATAATCAATACGAATACATGACAGCATGCAGACACCGGCTTCACAAAAAGTCGTGATAAAAGAAAAACCTACTAAAAATAAACAAAAATGAAAACAATCATGCATTACCTTCTGTCACGTTGATAACTGTACTTCTAATGCTTGACTTCTAAAAGAGCCTTTACAATGTCTGAACAGTGGCCAATTAGAAACTATATTTTGCAAAGTAGTAATAGCTGTGAGAAAAAATAATTTGGGTACCTTAGAGTCATAAGACTAGCACAAAGTAACAATGCAACTTATAAACTGGTATGGTAAACTACACTTACCAGTTAATATACTGGTTTAAAAAAATATACATATTTTAAAAATAACACCCTATTCTTATTTTCCTTCTGGTGAGCCTGCAGATTACATTTCTGCTTAGCTAACTGATCTCAACAAGTTGATATAAATTGTTTGTGGAAGAGCAGGCATAGTGAAACTGTGAATAGTAGTGTGTCCCCTTGGTACTCAGACCCTAAGTTGATTATTTGGTTCTTGGGACTTCAGGGTGGCGGTTTGACTTATGCGTTTATGCAAACTTTTCTAGCCAGTGTTATTCTGTAGAAAGAGACTGCTATGTTGTCCGGTTGCTTGCTTAGGTTAAACTGGCTTTGGGGTATGCAAGTATAAAGGACTGGTTTCTGTGTGATAGAATGTCACCCAACCCCCATCCTGTTCCACCCAGTCACATGACTGGTTGTCTTTCACAAAGTTACAAGCACAAACTCAAACTGCCGACAAACCTATACATGAAACAGCAGTTTAGTACAACGAATTGCTGGATGCAGCAAAATAAATCAAACACTTGGATAATCTTAGCAAAAACACAACCATCTGTCAAAGAAAGAGTCTGAAAATATTTCAAGTTGAAAATGCAACGTGAAAGACAGAAAAAAAAAAATCACTGACAGAAACTTCACAATGAGCATCTCTTTATATACGAGAATTGTGAATGCTGGCGTACAATTTACAAGCAATTCTGCTAAGCAATTATACATCTCAGGGGAAGGTCCCTTTAAAAAACGGGTGTGGACAGCACAGCGGCAACAGTTACGACACAAACTGAGGAGGCTGCATTTCAAAACAAGTATCAAAGAAACTGAATTTATTTTTTATCAGGAAGGCATTTCAGTTGTGACCTTTATGAGATATTAAGCAGTACAGCTCAGAAAAGCCAAAAATTGTAGCTTTACTTCACTCATATTACAGTTCATTAGCGCACGATGCAGCTCAAACCACAACTTTAACTTGTTTAGGAATGGGGAGGTTTAAAAATATCTGCAGCTAATTGGCTCAAAAAGTACAAAGAAAATGTTGCACTGTAAACATAACCTTGGAAACATTTTCTGATAAGCAACATCTTTTTTGTTTCAAATTCACACTATAAAATGTCTGGTTGTAGCTGACGATGCATTGTCATTACGGTTCAAAGGACACTGTGTGAAGAGCCACTTTTTCTGCATGCCCCTAAAGGTTAAATTGGCAAGCAGGGCTGCTCATGTTGCAACGTACTGCTATAAAAACCCAGACAAAGGAATCAACCAAGAGCAACATTTATTGCATTCTACACAACTTCAGGACAGACAAAGCAAACATCTTTTATCACAATTTCATGAAAGAACAATGCATTACTTATGTTCACATTTTACAGTCTTGTGATGTTTAAAATATTTGCATATGTAACATTCCGTATAACAAACATTGGAGCTATAATAAAAAATAAATAAATAAATGTTCTTATTTCGAGAGTACTAACTTCCATAGATGAAGAAACTCCACAGATTGTACAAAGTTAGGATAGGTGACTATAAACAGAAAACAAATGATAAAACTGCATTAAGGGGAAACAAATTTTAAACAACTCCAATACAATATATCTGTTTGTGTACGGAAGCGCATTAGAGCCACAGAGTAGAAAAAAAAAAAAATTATGGACACAGTGAAGAAAAACAAAGCATATGTCAACTTTATTCTCGCCGTTTATGCCAAGATTAAAGTCGACATGCCAACTTTACTCTCGACATTTCCACTATACGGTGTACATTCAGTGTAGATACCCTTTATAAAACTGGATGTATGAATGGGTATCACACTGGTTTAACTGAAATATTGTGTAAATGTGGGGTTTGTGAGCTGGTGACACAAACACAGAATTCAATGGAGTGGGCTTACTTTATTGCAGGAGTGCTGTCTCTGTCAAACATACCAAACCCAGTGCAATACCCATTCATACATCCAGCTTTTTGGAGCCTCGTCACACCTGCCATAAAGGTTCTCTACACTGAACATACATCTGGGGACCCCCTTGCTGCGAGGCAGCAGCACAACCTCCACACGTTTAATACATGCTTTAATACATTTCATCATGAAAATTATATCAAGTATTTATCTTGGCACTCTAAATGTTCAGAGAGCAGGAACATGATGAAATTAATGTACTCTGTGTGGCGATCGCTGCCTGCACCTCTTCTCAGTGCAAGAGGAAGTCAGTTTAAGAAGCACATAGGTCAGGGAAAATGAAGCATTTAATGTGCTACATTACTTATGACAGGGTTTGAGAAAATCTAGTAAATTAAATATTGATTTTTAAGATGAAGTTTACGACGTTCTACATTAATGACAAAATAAACTACAAGAATAAAGTAAACACGTCAATTTTAATCTAAACAGAAGAGTCAAGATTAAAGTCGAAAGGTCGAGAATAAAGTTAGCATGTTGACTTTATTCTCGACATACACTTTTTTTCTTCAGCGTCCGTATTTTTTTTTTCCTTCTCCGTGGCCCGAATACGCATCCATAGTTTGTGTACATCAAGACTTCCAACAAACTAAATTCCTGAACATTTCCTTGACAAACAAATGCCTTTAAAATGCAGCCACAACAAAAGTACCGAATGTTCCTGCTAAATCCAAACTCACTGGTCAGTGGCTAAGAACAATCTGTTAAACCTAAGGTTATATAGTCACTTCCAGTGTCAGTGTTAATGTCATTATTATAAATCTGAAGGGAAAAAAAAAAATCAGAACATAAGAACTACTCAGGGAATCTGGGAAAGTTAGGGGGCCACAACAAAGCAATGCACCCTTCTGCCTAAAATCTGAGAGTTAAAAATTCTTAAGTCTCAATTTTGGGATAAGCAGCAGCTGTAACAAGTAAAACACTACGTTGTTACAAAGAAACCAAGCCAAATTGTGCTTTGTACAGAAACAGAAGAAAGCTTTCAAATATCTCCCAAATAAACAAAATAACACTTTACAACTATTTAATTGTCAAAAAGTAAATGTAATTAAAGAAACAGACAGTTTTGCACCACCAAATGCAAGGAGACTTAGAATACACTTTTCACCAGTCACCTCTTTTGACTGCATTCTGCTTATTGCCAGCAAACTGACATTCATGGAAAAGCATAACAAGCAGTCAAAATGAGCCTGATACAAGGCAGCTGTCTTGCCAACAAAGCAAAAGCAAAGCCCGTGGAGCATAACGTAGCTCTATCTCAGCTAGCAGCACTACAGTCTGAGAACCAAATGAATGGAACCTGGCATAATCTTGATATTCAAATAAGTCTCATCTAAACACAAAGAGCCCTTGTATACCAGGTCTCAGACTCCTACAAGTCAACCGACAGGGGAAATCTAAACAATCCAAAAAGGAATAGAGGAGAAAAACACAATTCTTGATTAGAACAACGAACAGTAGCAGTCAGGAATTAGAAATTTTATCAAAATTGAAAAAGCATACATTTCCTTCTTACTCACCTTAAGAACCCATACACAAGTTTTCACAAAACTGAACAGAGTAAGTACCCATAAACAAGCTAATATAAAATGTGTGAATTTTTATCCAAAATTAGTTTTCCCTAGACTTTTATTTTGGAATTTAACTAGAGGTATGAGACTTTTTTTTTTTACCACAAAAGTAATGTCGCAATAATTTGACCCTAACTCCCCACTTCTGTTTTGGAAGTACCGTCAGACTTTTACTGCTGCTTGGTTGGCTTACAGTAGTTCTCTTTTTAAATGGTCTTCCTGACTATAGTACTAACACATTACAACATATTTTGAAGTCTCGTGTCAGTGCCATGACATGGGTTGTGCACTACCACGTATCACATACAGCTTCCTATTCTAAAAGGAACATTAACATATCATTCTGTATAAGTGCATACTCCCAACCTCTGAAACCTGCTTCATCTAATTCAGGGTTATAGGAGTGCAAACTGGTCCTTAAAGTTCTGCCTTCAAAAATGATGCTGAAGACTTCTTCAAAAACAACTCTCAGGGTTGCTTTATAGTATACATGTAAAACGTTTACACACCAAAGATTTTCTCAAGCATCTATTTTGCTCCACAGCTCCCAGCAAAGACTCATGTACAATGGCTGTCTCTCCCATTCTGCTGGGCATAGTCTGCCCATCAAGCTCCATTGCGGAGAAGGTTCATGTCAAGTCTGTTACCTCACCAACTCTCTCTTGTATTTTTGACATGCTATCTCTGTATTGAACTTCTGAACTGACTCTTTGGTAAGTACTGCACTGATGATGACAGTACTATGCAGTCTATCATACTATATTGATAGATCTATTCCTATTTTTATTAAATTATGCAAGGGCATGATGTATTTGGATTATTTAGCATTGCACTTTTGTGTGTTTTGCAAACTGCACACTAAACTTTAAATTTATGAATTTACAAATAGGATATTAAAATCCCAATGAACTTTAGATGAGGGTAGGATACCTCTTCCTTGGACAACCAAACTGGCAACACACAGTCTTTCCAACAAAAATGTTAACACATGGTAATTTACTTCCACTACATGAACTTCTAATTTAATGTGAATGTCTGCCCAGGCATTTCTAAGAAATTTTACTTATCTATTATTTTTACTAAAGAATTTTATAAGTCATGCATCTTTTATTGCATAGCATTTAAATAAATAAATTTACTTTTTATAGTTTTCTTGTTTATCGGTTATGTAAGCATCTGATTCGCAATACACACAAATAAAACAGTATAAATTGGAAGGATAAAGAATATACAGTATATATAAAAGCAAAGGGATTGAAGTTTATTATCAGTTTTAAAAAAAATATATATTTTAGGCATGAATGGCCAGAAGGTGTACACATTGAGGAATACTAATCTACCTGTACTTCATAACAGGTAATCCACCTGAAGCTAAGTACGGTTAGGCTAGCTTGGGGTTTGTTCCTGGAGTTGTGTTGGTGAGACCAGCAGGGGGCACTTACTTTGTGGATTGTGAGACGCTGCTGCTGTTTAAGGATAAAAAAAACAAAAAAATACATAGTGTCATCCTCCAGATGAGGCATAAAACTGAGATCCTGATTCTCTGAGGTCATTAAAGATCCCTGGACAGCTTTCAAAAAGAGTAGGATATCCCCCAAAGTCCTGAATAAACTACCCATCATGTCCTCATCCAATATGGCCCCCTAATGATCCCCTCTTCTTTACCGGTTAACACTCTCTCTCTTATCAGTTCACCATGTAATAACTAATGTGAGGTGAGCATAATGGTGGATTCAGGTGGAGGTTTCACATTAGTGGCGGCGGCAGTAGCTCTCCACTGTCTATGTAAAGAGCTATATAAGTGTAATCATGTTGTAGATTTTCTCAAAAATAATCATAAATGTGAATTTAACACTTGAATTTGATAAATTAGAAATACTGCTACTTCTGCTTTGGGTGGATATTATCTACAAGGTGGGAGAGACCGAGGTTTCACAAACTTGACTTGTACCAACTTAATGATCACATCTCAGCTTACTCCACCATACTGACTTCCTGTCAGATACAGGAAAGTTGAGAGAGTACTTATCTATGCTGCTTACTCTGTGAAGACACTTGTGAAAAGAAAGACATTACAGATGCTGATTTTTCTTACAGCAATTCCTTCTTGCTTTCTTGATGAATGAATATTTTGTTTTGTACCACCATACATCCATTATCCAAACCGCTACATCCTAACTACAGGGTCAATTCTTCCGAATGTATTTAGGTTTGTTAGTCAAGTCACATTAATTTGAACAGAACATCCAAAACTGAAGATCTACAAATAAATTACTCCATAGATATCCATTTCATAACAGAATCATTTTCCTGCCATTACTCTTCAAAACGGACTCCACTGTGTTTTGCAATTTGAAACATCTACTCCATTTTTAAATGGCTTGCTCTTTGGACCAGCATCCTTACAGGACTGGTTCTTAAACTTTAGGGATGCTATAAGCCCTGCAACCATTAATTGAATTAAGTGAATTGCAAATGGGTGGGTGGACAATTTGTTTATTTTGCCCAGTCTTTTCCAAGCTTTTTGTGTCTGCTAATGAAGCATTAATATTCTTACCAGTACTACTTCAGTTTTATTCTGCTTGTGAAGTATTTCCTTAAAATGTAATTTTATTAACTCAATCACAAGACTTGTGGTAGTACATTTAGCATAAAGCCCAAGTTATTAAATCCTTCAAACAAGATTCATTGCAACATTTCCTTATTTTGAGACTTGCCCAAAGACTAGGAGGTCAACTAAAGACCAGTGTTCTTTTGATCCATCCCATCTATCAAGCTTCACAATTACATCATCTTTTCTTGTGTTTAGGAACACACCTAGAACATCATGTTGCTGAGATGTTTGACTGACCGAGTGTTTGAACATTTTACAAAGTCTTTTTAGAAGAATGAGCAGTAAATTTCAAGAAATAATGACTTTACAGTAAAGTCTGCACAATTTTTGATATCTAAATACTGCCAGTTTAAGTGCAGAACAAGCAATTCGATCACGATTTTTGTAACACTGATGCGTGCTACCCTTTGATTTATATGCTAGAGCATGTCAGAATTGGCCTAAGTGCCACCTAATATTTCTATACATCTCAATAAGGCATTTTAAAGTGCTGAGATAAGTTATCCATTGTGTGTTGCTTTACAGTGAGTCTGTATTAACCTTAGGTACCATGGCATGGTTCTGGCACACTGGCAGCACATCTTTATTAAGCACTTTACATTACTGAGCTAGGTTACCTTTTTTCAAAGCTGACTGGATTGATTCCATCATTATGGTTTTGGTTAAAGTTTAACATCTGGATGCCCTTCCTAACACTAACCCTTTCTATCTAGGCTTGGGACTGGCACCAAGTTTGGCTGGTTTACCCAAGATGGAGAATCAGATGAAGCGATACTGTAACTCTGAGAGTGCTGTGTCGATGGAACACTGGGTTAAAGGAATCAGGAGTATTGTGTGATCAAGAAATTAAGGTGAAAGTTAAAGGTAAGGTTTTTAAGAAGCACAGGAGAAGAAGTTGAATGTGGTGGAAATGAGAATGTTAAACTAGATGTGTGGAATTATAAAAAAAAAAAAAAAAGGGCAGAATAAGAAACGAGACAATCAAAGGTACAACAAAGGTAGGTGTGATATCTAAGAAAGGACATGAAAAGTAGGCTGAAATGGTATGGGCATGTGGTGAGGACAAACAACGAATATAGGGGCAAAGAGTGATGGGAATGAAAAGTACAGGGGAAAAGAAAGTGAGGGAGTTAAAAGCAGAGGTGGAGGGATAAAATAACAGTTTTGGTGGAAAAAAAAAAAAAGTTTGACTGGGGGTGAGGTGCAGAACCTACCTGTAAGGAGAAGGATGATCAGGCACACTCAACACCACATTAAATTGGCAAAACATGAGGAAGAAGGGCCTGCGCTACTTTTTGAATTATATTCTACAGCGTTTCAGAACTGGCATTGTGCTATATTGCATACCTTAAAATGGCATTTTACACTACTGAGCTATGCTATGCAGTCATTGTTTATGGATCACTTTTAAGTACAGTATGTCTTATTACAATTTACTTGAGAGCATTTCCTGATAAAAGCTGTTTTCAGGCGTGTCAGATGAATGAAAAAATGAAAGAATTACAGCAATTTCCCTATACAATAAGATGACCCATGATTTCTTCTGGTTATTAAAGTTGCCGAAAGTGCTTGCGGTAATATTTTCTATAAGGTACCACTGACTGGCAGACATGAATATCAATTTGTGTTAAGATAGTGTAATTCGACAAAGCAACACGAACCGATACAACATCGGCAAAAAAGGACACAAACCACGTATGTCTAACAAGTTAGGTTAATGAGGGCCAGATAAAGTTGACGCATAAACAAATAGGTAGGGGCGCGTGAGTGCACTTTGCCCCCCTTCCTCGTGCTCTTCTACAAAATGACAAATCAACGATCGTTTATTATAACACGCTGGTTTAAACGAGCCAGAAAAAAAATGGACAGTAATCACACTCGGTCACGACACTGAATGTTTAGTTCGCAAGTTCTGCAGGCCACATGGGGGATGTTTTCTTTGGCACCGATGTCATTTTATAATTGTCTAAACCGTAAACTAGCGAAGTACCGCGTAACCAAGCGCAGCCCCGCTTACACAACCCGCACGCACTTTGCCCAGAGCGCGACAGGCGCGTTCCCGCAGACACTGTCACGCACGCCGAGCCCACACAGACTGGCAGAGGGTGGCGGGCACGACACTGTCACATTCATTACAGCACTGTGCGCGCACCCATATTACTGTAACAATTTACACGTCCATGTCCAATAATAATAGGAAACATTAACATGACGAGTGTCGGCGACTCAGGTAGAGCAGGGTTCATTCTTACCTAAAAGCAGTAGTTTCACCTCTCGGGCGGCTTTTTCTCCATCTTCGCGGAGGTTTTTGTCAATCATCTTGGACCTCTCTGCCGCGGCTTTATCTTCGGCACTGACCGTACAGCCCATGATTGCGACTGCACAGCTGCAGATTCGAATGCAAACAAGGCGGCTGTAAGATTTTCCACCCGATCCACTTGCAGGTGTCTCCAAAAAAAAAGCCTTCGCGCTTTCGTTGTATCGTGTTAAAAAAAATGCCCCCGGAGTTCTTCTAAATCTCGCTCTACGTATTCTCTGCGAGCAGCTTCCTCTTCGTAAAAGGGGAGAAAAACCTCGAGTATGAAATTAGTTGCTTTTAATCCAGCACCTAAACGTAACTCCTTTGCAACGAGGGTATTAAAACGTCCTTTTCAATCAATAACGATACGCTCTGGAGCGTTAAAGGTGAACTGCGTCTGCTGATTTGCACCACGTAGCAAAATTTCGGAACTCCTCGCACACAAGCGCACAAGAAGTCAAAAGGAAAAAAGTCATCAATCTGAAACCAAAGAGCAAAAAAAAAAAAACGGAGAGCTAGAGTGACTCGTGAGAGGGACGTCCGCCAGTTCAAATCGACTTTCTGCGAAGAAAAGTTCCGATGGCTTCTTGTCGCACTTCCCGCA
Organism: Polypterus senegalus; assembly: GCF_016835505.1. Classification (NCBI taxonomy): domain Eukaryota; kingdom Metazoa; phylum Chordata; class Cladistia; order Polypteriformes; family Polypteridae; genus Polypterus; species Polypterus senegalus. The sequence goes on along the minus strand of NC_053165.1, from coordinate 14,435,428 downwards.
AACCCAAAAAGACACTCCAGCACAAAAATAAAAAATTGGTGGAAGTTTAAAGATTAAGCCAAATCAGTGTTCCTGAATGGGTCACGCCGTCGTGCCTTTAAAAATAAAAAACAGCCTTCAGCGATCCTAAAAGAAAAATGTCCAAAAATCACTTCAAATCTGACGCACCGCTGGTTGTAAAAAGCCTTTTCTTGTTCACGTTGGCGACACGGGCGCCCTTAGCCTCAGACCCCACTGTAGAAAAATTCCGCGATGAAGCCGTCAGTTTCAGAAGTCCCCTTCCTCCTGTGAACTCTTCACTCTACGTGAATTTCTGATATTTTCGCCGCGCCCGTTAGGAAGTTCCTCTGCCTCAGAAAGACAAGAAGCAAGCGACTGGTGCCTCCCCACGGTTGCCGCCCCTCCCGCATCTGTAGCACCGCTGCGCAGAGCCTCTTGGGAAATGTAGTCCACTTTTTGAACCAGTAGCGGCCGACCATTTATTTACGTTTACATTTATTTGGCTAGCAGACCCTTTTATCCACAGCAACTTACAAAATAGGCATCGAGTAAATACCAGTCCGGGAGACTGTTTGGGAACAATTGTTACAGGGCAAGATAAGGAGGTCAAGCAAAATGACACCTTTTATTGGCTAACTAAAAAGATTACAATATGCAACCTTTACATCTGCCTGATCAAGGGGCCTGAGTTGCCTTGCATATTGCAATCTGCTAGTTAGCCTAAAAAAGGTATCATTTTGCTTGACTTCTCACTACATCCATAATGGCTAACACAGTACAACACCTTAGTACTAAGGACAAGGTAGCAAAATTGATCACCTCAGGTAAAGAGCTCAGAACAAAACAATTCCTTGGTTACAAAAACCTACATCAGTGCTTCTCAACCTTTTCTATGAACACCCCCCCACCACCACCACCACCACCAAATGTTTGATTTATGTTTGCACCCCCTACAAAAGTAATATCCCATTTGGATATGAAAAGGACAAATTTCTAATTTTTCAACCATAAATTGTACCACATACAGCACAGACGATGAATGCCTTTAACTCAGTACATAAAATGTACATATACATTGAGCAGTTTACTGTTATAAATCTCAGCCCTCGTGAAGCTTATGTACTTGACGGACGAGGATTCACAGTTAAAATTGCAGCGCTACTGCCAGGACCACCAGCAGAAGAGAAGGGCTGAGTGTTAACACTAACTAATAAATGACCTGCAAATGATGGCATACTGCAAAATTTGACAAATTGTGACAGAGTGTTTCTATTTGTCACACCCTTCCTGTTTGTTGCACTCCATGAAATGTCTCACACCTCTTGGGGGTGTGAACACCCCAGGCTGGGAATCCCTGGGTTAGACAGATATTCACCGAAAAAGAGTCTTACACTGCTTCTTCGATACACTGACAGAGTTAGAATTTCAAACGGAGTTCCTTTAGTAAACATCCATCCATCCATTTTCTAACCCGCTGAATCCGAATACAGGGTCACGGGGGTCTGCTGGAGCCAATCCCAGCCAACACAGGGCACAAGGCAGGAACCAATCCTGGGCAGGGTGCCAACCCACCGCAGGACACACACAAACACACCCACACACTAGGGCCAATTTAGAATCGCCAATCCACCTAACCTGTTTAGTAAACATTAAAAAAGTTAATATAGGACCTCATGAGTGACATCTATAAAGTGAAGGAAGTAAGTGTGCAACACATTCGTATTTTTCTAATTAAACATTTGTCCAGTGCCGCTATACACATGGAATTTAGACCAGACATTGGTTTTAACTCAATAAAATGACACATTCAAAAACATTGTGATATTCCAACCCATAGAAAAGATATGTGCAATAACGTGGAATGACACAGAGAAACCTTTGTTTGTAATGACACCTTCAAGATGCTTCTTGCACAAAGAAACGAGTCTCTCACTGTGTTCAGATGGGATTTTGGTACCTTCTTCTACACAGACAGTCTTTAGATCTTCTAAGGGGGCCTACTTTTAAATCTTGGATCTTCAGTTTCTTCCAATAATGTTCTATTGGGTTTAAATCCAGTGATCAACTGGCCCATTCCAGCACCTTTCTCTTCTGCCTTTAGAGCCAAATTGAGAGTCTCCTTTCTAGTAGGTTTAGGATTGTTGTCCTGCTGGAAGGTCCACTCGAGATTCATCCTCATCATTCTGGCAGATGACAACATATTCTTCACCAGAATTTCCCAATACATGGCTTCCCTTCGATAATGTGGAATCTGCTGGTATACCATGCGAAGAGAAGCAGCCCCATACCATAATGCTTCCACTTCCGAACTTGGCTGTAGGTATGATATTCTTGTAAGACACAAGCATGTTGTTTCGTATTGTTGCCAAAGGTTTGATTTTTGTCTTATCTAACCACTTTACATTCTCTCAGGGATCTACAGGCAGCAAACTTCAAACCAGCTTCATATGGTGAAAAAGAGGTCCGTGGTGGAGCAAGTTTTAAAACAAAGTGCGTTCAACCTCGGGAGAATAGCGTGGTTGTGCAGTAGTGTAATGCTGTTGGAAAACTGAGTTTTTACAGTATGCTAAATACGACTTGTAATACTTAATTTGTGTGCTTTGTTTTGGTCTGTTTTTATTTTAGAATTATTCAGGTAATGACTCTTCAGTTGTGGGCTCAGAGCCCCTGTGGGAAATGTTCTGTAACTGAAAGGCAGGTACAAATGACCTCATTAGCTCATTAATATTCATGAGGTAGTTCCCTAAGGCTGTCAAATTTTTGAATTCTGAGATGTATGCAAAATAGACAGGAATTCTGGGAAAATAAATATGTATTGTTAAAGGGTGTCATAGTTTATTAGACTGTATATATTTAAGCTGAGATAAAGTGACCAGTGTGTGTATGCTTGTAAGAATATTTAAAATGGGGGCTTGGGTCTTTTAAGATGAACATCTTTTGTGTTAGTCAAAAGTAACAGAATCAACAATCAACTAGACCATGGGAGCTTATCAGTTGTCCCAAACTTTGACTGATGCAATATGTTACATAAGACAGGCTTTTATTGTGAAAAGGGGACAGTCAGCAAGACCCTATGTCCTCAAAGGATTTAATCTATTTTTTTTTTTTTTCTCGTTCTGCATCACACTCCAGTCCAGTTGGTGGCAGTAATACACCTTAAGTTGGTTTGCCAAAGATGAAAAGAAAATGAAGAAGAAGAAGGCACCATAACTGCCAGGACTAGGAGGAGAGACAGAAACACCTTGGTCTGACTTTGCCACCTCCAGACTGCCACTTCATTCCTGAGCCTCACACCAGGTTCAAGAAAGCAAAGCCGTAGCCACCTGTAACAAAGCTTGCTGTGTGACCCTGATTTGAATCATTCAGGTTGCATGTTTTTATATCAAACATTTACACCTGGTTTCTCCATTACACAACTAACGACTGAAATAGTCTGAGTATTGCTTTGCTAAAGTTGTCCTATTGTTTACAGATATTTAGCAATGACCGACAATTGTTAATAAAAAAGAATTGTGTCCATTTAGGTATTGTACTGTTGGGGCTACTGATTAGCCCTTGGCTTCTGTTAGACTAAGGTGGAGTGGTGGCTCTGAGGCTAAGGATCTGTGCCAGAAGTGATTTTACTGCATTGGGCCCTTAAGCAAGGCCCTAAACCTGCAATTTACTCCATCCTGGGTAAGACGTTAATCTGCATCCACCCTTGCAAGCAGGTCCTCCAACTTGCAGGGGAAACTTGGGGATTGATGGCCTCTGTAAAAAACAAAACTCATAATATTCCAGTGTGGTGCTGAGGTGCCACCCACTGCACTCTGGTCCTAATCCCAGTGATTTGTCATGTGGTGGGTGCGCTCTCGGTGTGTGCTCCTCACCTCTCTCTCCTCTTGGCTTGTGGGCTCCTCCTCTGACTAACATTTTGAACGCCTAGTTTAGAATACTTACATGGAGCTCCTGTGCCTGGCTGGTTGAGTGATCTTTCTTTCTTTCTTTCTTTCTTTCTTTCTTTCTTTCTTTCTTTCTTTCTTTCTTTCTTTCTTTCCTCTAGAGCAGATAATGTCCTCAGCAATGCTAACATTTAGAAGTTGGAAAATCTGTCAGTAACTAGTGCTATTGCTAAGTTGATTAACAATCTTGTGGTGAAGGCCTTGGGAGACCTCTTATCTCTACCCACCATAAGATGTGTCTTGCGTGACACTTGGTAACAAATGATTTATTAATTTGCATTGAGAGGTGGGTAATCCCTTGTCAAAGTATAGAAGGACTAACCTACCCACATGCATTAACCCAGATTATTTTAAGCATCCTTTTTTTAACACAGACGTATATTCTACAATAATAGTTTCTATGACTTTGTGTAATTCATTACATACATAATTTAATACAACTCGGAGTCCTGCCACGACACTGCTATCATGGGCTGCATCAGAAGTGGGCAGGAGGAGGAGTATAGGAAGCTAATCAAAGACTGTGTTAAATGGTGCGACTCAAACCACCTACACCTGAACACCAGCAAAACCAAGGAGCTGGTGGTGGATTTTAGGAGACCCAGGCCTCAAATGGACCCTGTGATCATCGGAGGTGACTGTGCAGAGGGTGCAGACCTATAAATACCTGGGAGTGCTGCTGGATGATAAATTGGACTGGACTGCCAATACTGATGCTCTGTGTAAGAAAGGACAGAGCCGACTATACTTACTTAGAAGGTTGACGTTCTTCAACATCTGCAATAAGAGGCTGCAGATGTCCTACAAGACGGTTGTGGTGAGCACCCTCTTCTACATGGTGGTCTGCTGGGGAGGCAGCATGAAGAAGAGGGATGCCTCACGTCTGGACAAACTGGTGAGGAAGGCAGGCTCTATTGTAGGCACAGAGCTGGACAGTTTGACATCCGTGGCAGAGTGACGGGCGCTGAGCAGACTCCTGTCAATCATGGAGAATCCACTGCATCCACTGAACAGGATCATCTCCAGACAGAGAAGCAGCTCCACTGACAGACTGAGGAGACCCCACACTATGCGACTCTTCAATTCCACCTGGGGGGAAACATTAGCATTATTCAAAGTTATTGTCTGTTATACCTGCATTGTTATCACTCTTTAATTTAATATTGTTTTTTATCAGTATGCTGCTGCTGGAGTATGGGAATTTCCCCTTTGGATTAATAAAGTATCTATCTATCTATCTATCTATCTATCTATCTATCTATCTATCTATCTATCTATCTATCTATCTATCTATCATAAATAGGAGTTGCAATGCGAAAAAGAGGAAAGTTTTTTTTTGTTTTTTTGGTTCATGAGACAGGACAACCCACAACTAGTTAAGCCTCAGCTAAATCTCTCTCCACATCCGTTCCCATTTCCGGTGAGCTCACTTTTAGCCCAATCAGCACCTCTGCAGCAGCAGGCTGTGGGACACAAGGGAGGTGTCCACTAGAATTGGCCTCCAACCAGGATACCCCCCCCCACCTGACCCCACCCAGCTGAGAGGGACTTCAGCCAAAGTAAACAAAAGTCCCAGCGATTCGACATTCAACTTTCCACTGACTAATATTAGGTTTGTCCTAACCTATTGAACTGCTTTCCACTGAGCCCCAGCTGAGAATAACTTCCTCTATAATGCAACCATAACAATCTTAAAGTTGTTCTATTTCATCCTTAATAACTATCTATCAGTGTTGTCATAATGATTTTTTAGAAATGTCGGGAGAGAAAAAAATGTTTGTAATTGCCCTTAGAACACCAGGGAATTCCCAAGAAGGAACTTGAAAAAGTGGCTCAGTGTAGAGCAGTCTGGTCTGTCCAGACTAGGATGCTGTCACTGCAACCACATCAGAAGTGAGGGAAATAAAATTTGTTTTGACTGCCACCTCTGTTCTGATCTGTTCTTATCACACATTGTCGTCCTAGCCGGGATGGACGTCAGAAAATCACATCCTGCCCACATCCCACTCAGCCTCAATGGTTTAGATGTGGAGATTGTTAAGAGTACCAAGTTCTTCGGTGTGCACATAACTGAGGAACTTATGTGGATGCATAACACCTCATCACTAATCAAGAAAGCCCAGCAGAGACTGCACTTCCTGAGGCTGCTGAAGCAAGCAAGTCTTCCCCCTTCCACCCTCACCATGTTCTACAGAGGCACCATTGAGAGTGTTCTGACCAGCTGCATCACTGTCTGGTATGGCAACTGCAAAATATCTGACCACAAGCACCTGCAAAGGATAGTGAAGATACCAGAGAACATTACTGGGATGCCTCTCCCTTCACTACAGGACATATTTTACAAACACAGTGTCCGCAAGGCCTGCAGAATTGTGCAGGACCCCTTACACCCCTCACAGGGACTTTTCACACTTCTTCCATCCAAGAAAAGATACTGCAGCATCAGAGCCAGATCTGCCAGGCTGCAGGATAGTTTTTACCCCCAAGCGGTCAGACTCCTTAACACCATGCTGCCCCCTGGGATCTTCCTCACGGCCTCAACCACCTTTAAAAACAGAACTTGTATACATGCAAGCCATGTTCCTGTAAAGACGAGTGTGCATGTAGAAAAGAACTGAAAATCCCATACTGACCTTTAAGGATTTTGCACACTGCACTTTGACATTCTTTGAACATTCTGACCTGTCATTGTTTACACGTCTTAAACAACTATTATCATACACTGATAATTTCTGTATTATCTCTATCTATCCATCCATCCATTATCCAACCCACTATATCTTAACTACAGTGTCACAGGGGTCTGCTGGAGCCAATTCCAGCCAACACAGGGCACAAGGCAGGAAACAAACCCCAGGCAGGGCGCCAGCCCACCGCAGGGCACACACACACGGGACAATTTAGAATCACCAATGCACCTAACCTGCATGTCTTTGGACTGTGGGAGGAAACCCACGCAGACACGGGGAGAACATGCAAACTTCACGCAGGGAGGACCCAGGAAGAGAACCCGGGTCTCCTAACTGCAAGGCAGCAGCTCTACCCACTGTGCCACCGTGCCTATATCTATTATTTATTATATTATATATTTATTGACTATATTTATGTATCTAGATTGCATAATGCCATACATTGCATCAATCTTGTCTTTGCACCATGTCTTGTCTTGTATATGTTTTAATTTTAATTTTAAATTTTAATTTTAATTCTATTTTTAATGTAATTAAAATTTTTTATTTGTACTTTATATTGTTACACTGTGGACCCTGAGCTTCGCAATTTCATCTATCTGTATACTTGTATATGGTTGAGATGACAATAAAGTTTGCTTTGATTTTCACATTTCCTAACCTAGCAGGGTAAGTCCAATTAAACAGATGGTCAGGAAGAGAGGTGTGACATTCGCTGGAGGCTAGCATGGAGGGACACAATGGCAGCTGGTACACTGCTGCTGAGATGCCAGTCGCAATGGATGGAAATCTCTTACCCAACTGGGAGGCCAGACCAGACGTATTGGTGACCAAGATGGAGAAGCATTCAAACTGGGATTAGTCTTGTAGTCCCTTTCCCATTCAGGAAGCCAGAAGAAATATTTGACAGTGGGGGGCTCCTTTCCCATGCTCAGGTGGTCACCCTGTACACTCGATGGCAGCATCACTTCTGATGAATCCCTGTATGGATTCCTGCAGAGCAGCATCGGAGTTGTGATTCCATAGGGCTGCCTTTGCTGAGTTCTGTGGGAGCCACTAGGGGGAGCTGTCAAGAGATGAATCCTCTGTTCCAGGGTGGTTCCGCTTGACCTGGAAGGACACAGTGAGCGCCCTTTAAATACCTGACAGCCCACCTCAATGTGCTCGCAGTGTGTTCACCAGCAAAAAGTGTTTAAAATTATAAAAGGTAATGGTGCAATGGATTGAGGCTCTTACTTTAAAATTAGTTCAACAAGATCACAGGCACATAGCCTGGAATGCTTTGTAAGTGTAAAGTCTGCGCAATCACTAGGAAGTTTTTCTTCACACAGAGAACCACAAGCTCTTGGAATAAGTGAGCAAGTCACGTGGTAGACAGTAGCAACCTCCAAAACTCGACTTGGTGTTATTTTAGAAGAAATAAGTGGATAAGATTGGTGAGCTTTGTTGGGCTGCAAGGCCTGTTCTCATCAAACTTTTTCTAATACTCTAATGTTCAACTGTGCAGTACACATTTAATTTTTTTTTGGTAGTAATGACAATTTGCCAACACATAGGGTAATCCTTCCATATTTCCATTATTCGTCCCATTCAATTCAGGATAGAGTTGCGAGGATTGAAGCCTATCCCTGCAGCATCAGGCATAAGGCATGAACAAGCCTTGGATGGGATGCCATTCCATTGCAGCGCACACACACCCTAACGGGCTGATACAGAGCGAAGAACTGTTTGATTTTTAAATAACACAGCAACATCCAGCCACTACTATCCTGAGCAGGGTTTCAGGGAAGACGGAGCCTGTTCTGGGAACCAGAGGGCACAAGGCAGGAACAATCCCTGGGCAGGGCGCCAGTACATCACAGGGTGAGCACACACACACACACACATAGACACACACTAAGGTCAATTTCACATTGCAGAATCCACCTAACTTGCATGTCTGTGGATTGTTAAAGGAAACCCATGAGGGAGAACATGCATGGGGAGGACACAGAGAGAAGCTGTTGCAAGGTGGCAGTACTCCCAATGCCCCCACCGAAGCAACATCACATTACTTAATGCAGTTCAGGACTGCAGGGCTCTGAGCCTATCCTGGCAGCGTCCGGCATGAGGCAGGAACCAGCTGTAGACAGGGCAGCAGTTCATCTCTGGACCCATTCATGTACACAAGATGCCAGTTTACAATCGTTCTTTCATATTTATAGGATGTGGGAGTCCAATCGAAAGACCCCCCAAAAAAATCCACAAAGACACAAGATACAGTGAGAACGGGCAGATTTCACACAGACGCCAAATAGGATGCTGGATCAACGAAGTATTAGCATGCCATCCTGCTTAGATTAACTGTGAGAAAATGATGTCTTTTGTTAAGATATTAGTAAATTATTTAGAGCAAAACAATGCCCTACTAGAATATGTTTTAAATGTCCACAAAAGTGATCTTGATCACTGGACCCTAATCTTTCCCACATGAATTCAAAATGACCTAAGAAGCCATCATGTACTGTAGGTAGCAGTAAATGAGGAACACAAAGTCTTTTGAAAGCTGCAGCTTCCTGAGTTAGTGAAGCCATTCACATCCCATCATGCCCTGGGGCATGTATAAAAATGCTGGCCAGGGCTTGTTGCCAGTAACTAACTTCTAGCTGTTGTCACGTTCCTTTAAAGGGGAAGTTCACCTATTTATTTTTTTTTTGGCACGCTGGCTCATTGTGTCCCCAGGTCCAGTGTCTAAAAAACAAATCATTTTTGCTTCTACAAAGAGTTGTATTTGGTATGGCATCACTTTGTGTCCTGGTGGCTTTAATTCTGCTTAACTCCCATCATATCCCAAAAAGGTTAGTTAAACTGAATGAGCCCTGAGTGGTTTGGTTTATTTATGAAGGTCCTGGGATAGGCCTGTGCCGTTCCACCTCTTAAATTGGATTAAGCAGATTTGAAAATGGATGAATTTGTAAATAAAGGGTAATTGAAGAATTATACATGCTCTGGTGTACACAGGCAAAAAGATGAAAGAAAATGATAAAAATAAAGAAGTGAATCTTAGAGGGCCACAGAAGCTACAACATTTCATTTTACGCTTGATTAAGAGAGCATATCAGCAAAGCATATCATGTTTAATCCCACCTAATCTAATCAGGGGGCCAAAACTAAACCTGCCGATGAGATGGCAGTCCACCGCCAGGTCTACTCACATGTGTAAAACCCATCTGCAAATCAGCCAGACATACACTATATGGGCAGAGGTATGAGGACCCCACTCCAAATGGGTGAGTTCAGGTATTTTAGCTGTAGGGTGGTAGAGTGACACATTGGTGGCACTGTCACCTCGCAACAAGAAGACCACAGTTCACATCGCAGGTCCTCCCAGCATGGAGTTAGCATGTTTTTTCATGAATCAACAGGGGTTTCCTTCAGGTGATCTGGCTTCCTCCCATAGTCCATGCCAGTGGATGTTAATTTGGCTAATGTGTGTTTATAGGTGGGCGTTCACACTGCTAAGGACTGGCACTCTGACCAGACACTGTCTCTTCCTTCAGCCATACCCACTGCTAACACAGGTGCATAAAATCAAACACATACTGTAGCCTAGCAATCTCCATTGACAGACATCTGCAGTAGAATGGCCGGTACTGAAGAGTTCAGTGACTTTAAACGTGGCACTGTCAGAGGATACCACCTTTTACCACAGGTCAGTACATGAAACTTCTGCTCTGCTAGATCTGTTCCAGGCAACTATGAGTGGACATTTTTGTGAATGTGCAGTGATGAAAAAAGGAGCCCAGTACAATTAAAACTAAATGTGTGGTTCAGGCATTAAATTGCAGACTGAATTTGTCTGTGTCATTGCCTGGGAATGTAAGTTACAACACCATGGTTAACTCAACAACAGAAATGAATCTCCTGTACCAATGTCTTTTTGATGAATCATACTTATTGCCGGCAAATTCAAAGAAGGACTCAAAGCCTGTTAGGCCTGTTCCTTTCATGGTTACTGCTATCCAATTATTAATTCCTTTAAATATAAACCTGTGGCACAATCTGAGCAGGTCTGACCCCATCTTACTGCCACCTACAAGCCTACATTGACAGTAACAGCTCTTTGTTTTCTTTGTTATCTTTTGTGGGGGTTGTTGATTGTTTTTATACATTTTTTGAGCTTCGATAAGATCGTAATTTATCCTTGGAGACAAATAAAATGTAATCTATCTATCTATCTATCTATCTATCTATCTAATCCTACCAATTACAGTGGAACCTCGATTTACGAGTAACATGGTTTACATGTGTTTTGCAAGATGATCTAAATTTTTTAATAAATTTTGACTTGATAAACGAGCGATGTCTTGCAATACGCGTAGTATGGATACACTTTGTCTGCTGAGCATCATGTGATCACAACTGAGCTGATGGTTCTTCCCTCGCTCACACGCACGTCTCTCTCTCTCTTCTCTTGAGGGAAATCGTCTCCTATTCTCCATGTGAGTCTGTGTGCCTCACTCATATAGTCAACATCCGTATGAGCGTATGCTGTTTACTACAGCATTGTGACTCTGTGCGCACGTGTGTGCTGTGAAGTGCGAGTCCCCATCTTGCGCCCCAAAACACGAAGCTCAGTCTCAGTACTTTAACAACACCAGCCTAATTCAGCTTGAAACAGCAACAGCGCTGTTATTTATTGTAGCGGGATCTTTATAATGTTCCTTATATCACCCATCGACGGGAGGCACTTATAGCATATCTGCGATCTTTTTGGATGCGCTTATACGGCGAACTGCTACAGCGCTGGGAGACTGCGATTGCTTTGGGACGCTCTTCTGCAAGTCGTCCCGTTGGGTGGAATCCCACAAGAGTTTAGAAACTCACTCACACCAGCCATGATTCTTTCCATTATTTCTTATGGGGAAATTCACTTTGATATACAGTACGAGTGCTTTGGACTGCGAGCACATTTCTGGAATGAATTATGCTCGCAAACCGAGGTTCCACTGTATACTAAAATTAAGGTCTATCTATCTATTGTCACACACATGAGCTTCGGAGGCAGTCAACAAACCCGCGGGTGAGTAAAAGATTGCGAGATGAAGGGCTACCAAAGGGTACTAACCTCTCTCTCTCATTTCCTGCAGAAACAAAGACGAGAAGTAAACATCCCATACGGCGGGGCCAAAATGGCCGACTTGTCCTTCCGTCCCTCCCAGATGACATCATGTTTCAGTCTAAGCCATGATGTCACTTCCCCTTCTTAATTTCCTGCAGCCATCTTTAGTTCTGTATAAATACCCCTATGTTTGCACTGTTATTTTGTTGAATGTTTTGGTCGATCCCTATTTTGAGAAGACATTATTTTGACCTGACCACTGGACATTATATGGGGCGGTTCCCCAAAACTTTGTGTGACTGGCTGTCATATTTATTTATTCTATACTATCTACTCCTGCCAACTATACTAAAAATAAGGTTGATCTATCTATCTATCTATCTATCTATCTATCTATCTATCTATCTATCTATCTATCTAATTATACTAAAATTTAGGTCCATCTATCGATCTGTTATTGTGAAGTGGAGGCACTAAGGGGCAACAACAGCTCAGCCACGAAGTGGTATACCACACAAACTCACAAAGGCTGCTGAGGGCCACCCATCATCTGCTGCATCACTCAGAACTGCCTCTGGAAGTAACATCAGCACATGAACTGTGCACCAGGAGCTTCATGAAATGGGTCTCCATGGCCAAGAAGCTGCACACAAGGCTACAGTCACCATGCATAATACCAAGTGTCACCAGTGGGCAGGTGTCCTTTGGAGTGACAAATCGCACTTCACTATCTAGCAGTCTGATGGACGAGCCTGGGTTTGTGGGATGACATGAGAACGCTGCCTGCTGGGCTTCATAGCACCTTCTATAAAGTTTGGTGGAGGAGAGATAATGTTCTGGACTTCTTTTTCATGGTTTGGGTTAGCCCCCTTTGTTCCAGTGAATATTGAGAGAAAGACATTCCACAAACTGTTGCCACAAAGTTGGAAGTGCACAATTGTCTTTGCATGCTGTCGCATTAACAGGACCTTTCACTTGTCCTACCAGGCGGCTTTCCCTTTAGGCACCCAAAGTCCTCAACAGGCTTGCACTTCTGGGCTCCAAGTCCCATGCCACCTCAGTTAGGTTTAGCCTGGAAGAACACTGCCACCTTCTGTTGGAGGATTGAACTGCTCCTGGCACTCACATTCATCATCCATCCATCCATTATCCAACCCACTATATCCTAACTACAGGGTCACAGTTGGCTGGAGCCAATCCCAGCCAACACAGGGCGCAAGGCAGGAAATAAACTCTGGGCAGGGCGCCAGCCCACCGCAGGACACACACACACCAAGCACACATTAGGGACAATTTAGGATTGCCAATGCACCTAACCTGCATGTCTTTGGACTGTGGGAGGAAACCAGAGCACCTGGAGGAAACCCACACATGCAAACTCCACACAGGGAGGACCTGGGAAGCGAACCCGGGTCTCCAAACTGCGAGGCAGCAGCAGTACCCACTGCGCCACCGTGCCACCCCCACATTCACCCAGTCCACTTATTACCCTTCTCGCTGTGCCAGGATGAAGAATGTAAGGTGTTCCGGCTGGGTCAAGTCTCAACTCCCGCTACCATTTCACTATGGCCTCCCATCTACAACACAATAAAGGGTTCATAAAGTGAAGGGGTTCAGAATCCTTGGTGATTCCAGTGAAGTTAGGATGATGGGTACAAGGCACAACTCACTTCGACAAGTCCAAGCAGCAGTCCCAGGATGTGCTGAATGATTCATCCCTCTTGACTGGTTAGGGTAAGTCTGGAAATTCCACAGAAGGAGGTGACAAAGTTGCTAGGGTGGGCATGGCCTGACCAGTCTAGCTTAGCATGTTGCCACCAGGAAATCAGAGCAAGTGTTAAGTGAAAGTTTCACAGTAGCTACACAAATGAGAGAAAGGGGGGTGGGCTTCAGCTCTTACAGTAGCCACTTGTTTGGATTAAGCAGGATCAGTAAATGGATAGATGGAGTAGAATTAGATGAGGGGCTTCATCGCAAGCTGATTTGCCCAGCTGGCAGCAGTGAATTGCTACAGTGCCATGAGCCCAGCTTAAGGGTTTTTAGACTGCAGCTTCTAAATGACTTTTTATCTCAAGGCGAGCCTATGCTGTAGTATGCACATATTTTCCCACAGTCAATTTAAGGAGCAAGAAGACATATACATGTATGTTCTATTTCAGTCTTGGCTACCAGCCTGTCAAGTGTACACATTCTTATCTGACAAAACTGATGCACTGATGCACTTATAATGAAAATGTTTCTCTTAGAAAAGATTTTTACAACTGATTTTGTTGCTTTTCCTTCCTGACTCACAACCAACCCCCACTGACTTGTCAGCCACAGGAAAAATGGCTTCTGGTGATTTCCATGGTAGATAATTCTCTTATCAAGAACATGGTTTGCATTAGTAGAGTTTGAGTTTATGCAAAATATGGACCTTGTTGACGCAATACAGTGTAGCCCAAAATAAACACAAGAAAATGTCTGTCAGGCTTGGAAAATGTAGGCCACTATGCATAAAGGTAACTGGTTTAAGCACATAAAAAAACAAGGTAACAGTTTCTTGAGCCACATGGTGGCACAGTGGTTATTAATGCTGCCTCGCAGCTTCTGAGACATACAATGTGACAATTAATTTCACGAACTTGCCACCGTGCGCTGACGTTGGTCTGTACAAACAGCTCGGTAAGGTTTCATACCCTTGGTATCTCAGTGCCTTCACTGCTGTGTTTGTGTGCCAGCGTCTCTCTGAGGGTTGTTCCTTATTGTTGTCACGTGTTCATATGTGCCATCATAAAGGAGTTTGCATTAGAGCAACGAACAAACATTAAACTTCTGGTTAAGCTTGGCAAGAGTAGAAGTGAAATCGGGGACAAGAAGTGGGAGTTCTGGGAGATGTTTTTAGATGGGTGCAGAATTGGCTCAGACACAGGAAGAAGAGGGTTGATGGTGTGAGGAACCTCATCAGAACTGGCCGATGTTAAGAGTGGTGACCATCAGGGGGCAGTGTTAGGGCCGCTGCTATTTTTAATATATATAAATGATTTAGTTAGGAATATAAGTAACAAGCTGGTTAAGTTTGCAGATGATACCAAGATATGCGGATTGGCAGATAATTTAGAATCCGTTATATCATCACAGAAGGACTTGGACAGCATACAGGCTTGGGCAGATGTGTGGCAGATGAAATTTAATGTCAGTAAATGTAAAGAATTACACATAGGAAGTAAAATTGTGAGGTTTGAATACACAACGGGCGGTCGGAAAATCGAGAGTCCACCTCATGAGAAGGATTTAAGAGTTGTAGTGAACTCTAAGCTTCCCAACAGTGTTCAGAAGCCATTAAGAAGGCTGATAGAAGGTCAGGTTATGTCACCTTGATGTGTGGAGTACGAGTCACAGGAGGTTCAGCTCAAGCTTTATAACACACTGGTGAGGCCTCATCTGGAGTCCTGGGTGCAGTTTTGGTCTCCAGGCTACAAAAAGGACATAACAGCACAAGAAAATGTCCAGAGAAGAGCAACGAGGCTGAGTCCAGGTCTACAGGGGATGAGTTATGAGGAAAGAATTAAAAGAGCTGAGGCTTTACAGTTTAAGGAGAAGAAGATTTAGAGAAGACCTGATTGAAGTGTTTAGAATTATGAAGGGAATTAGTCCTGTGAATTTCCCCTTGGGGATTAATAAAGTTTCTATCTATCTATCTATCTATCTATCTATCTATCTATCTATCTATCTATCTATCTATCTATCTATCTATCTATCTATCTATCTATCTATCTCTGCCTACTATACAATACTATCTATCTATCTATCTATCTATCTATCTATCTATCTATCTATCTATCTCTGCCTACTATACAATACTATCTATCTATCTATCTGTCTACCTCTGCCTACTATACAATACTATCTATCTATCTATCTATCTATCTATGCCTACTATACAATACTATCTATCTATCTATCTATCTCTGCCTACTATACAATACTATCTATCTATCTATCCAGTCGAGACGGCGACTTTAAAATGAGTTCATCAAGAACACGGGGACACAGTTGGAAACTTGTGAAGAGTAAATTTCACACAAACATTAGGAGGTTTTTCTTTACACAAAGAGCCACAGACACTTGGAATAAGAGACCAAGTAGTGTGGTGGACAGTAGGACTTTCAGGACTTTCAAAACACGACTTGATGTTATTTTGGAGGAAATAAGTGGTGAGGACTGGTGAGCTTTGTTGGGCTGAAAGGCCCGTTCTCGTCTCGATTGTTCTAATGTTCTAATGTTAGTCCAAGCTTATGGGGGATAATGCCATGAAGAAAACATCTGAGGGGAGAGAAAGCATCACTGACGAAGAGAGGTCAGGGCGGCCAGTAACGAGCAGAACTGATGAAAACATTGCAGAAATTTGTCAAACTGTGCTTCAAAGTCTTTGGCTGACTGTGAGAAGCATGGCAGACCAAATAAACATCGATAGAGAAACAGGAAAGTCTGAACCGAAAATCTTGGCATGAGAAAGGAGTGTGCAAAAAGGTGCGTCTACTAGATATTGACTTGAATACTTGAATACTTTTGCATTTTATATTTGTAATTCATTTACACCATTTTGGCATTAAAGAATCTTTTTCTGTGGATCAGTGTCGAGAAAGCAAAATTAAATCCATTGTCATTCAATATTGTATAACAGTGAAATGGGAAAACTTTCAAACAAGGAATTACATTTGTATAGGTGTTCTATGTTCTGTCTTTGATGAAGGCTGCCACAGGGGCTCCCTCTTAGCACTATATACCCATCCATCCATCCATTATCCAACCCGCTATATCCTAACTACAGGGTCATGGGGGTTTGCTGGAGCCAATCCCAGCCAATACAGGACGCAAGGCAGGAAACAAACCCTGTGCAGGATGCCAGCCCACAGCAGGGCGTGGACATACACACCGACACCCACACTATGGACGGTCTAGGATCGCCAATGCACCTAACCTGCATGTCTTTGGACTGCGGGAGGAAACCCACACAGACACGGGGAGAACATGCAAACTCCACGCAGGGAGGACCCGGGAAGTGAACTCGGGTCTCCTAATTGTGAGGCAGCAGTGCTACCCACTATGCCACCATGCCACACCACACTATATACCATACATATTTAAATATTTTAACTTTTATTTGTATTTTTAAAGCCAATGAAGTTAATTACTTTGCCTGGTTTTTTTTTTTGGTCAGGTTGAACCAGTGGTGAGAAGCGTGTGGTTTCCAGTCCAACCCTTTATCTGCCACCCTGCACATTAAAGGGCATTTCAAATAGAAGTCTCTGCCACTGTGAGTGTGCTTGACTTCCTTTTATCTCTTAATACATAAATAAAATAAAATTTCGGGAACAAGGCCTTTGCGGCACTAAGGAAGAGACGTGTACAATTGCCTAATCATTTACTGCATTCTTTTATTGTTAGATCTGAAGAAGGCTGAGCCAGCTTGAAATATGTGCAAACACGTCTGGGCGATGGCATTGCCAACATAACCAAAAAGCTGTGTCATTCCCTTTTGTATTCGCTATTCCTACTCAGTTTCAATATACATCTATCCATCTTTGAACCTGATTATCCAGTTTAAGAGCTGGCAGCACTAACTGTGGACAGGGTGCCAGCCCATGACATTTGCACACTCACCAACATACTCTAGAATTGTGCGGCCAAACCGCCAGTGCATGAAATGGCAGCAGTCTGTAGAAAGTTTTTGCTGGTCAGCCAAAATCAGCCATGGCATAGATGTTAACACTCTGTAATGAATGGCAGGCAGGGACTGGCATCCCTGCCAGGATGGACTCCCGTCCCACATCTAGCCAGTAGGCCAGCGTTTCTCAACCTTTAAGCAGTCGCAAACCGAGTTTTCATAACAGTTTTAATCATGCCCCCCTAACGTTTTTTTGAAACCCTAATAAAATTATTCCTATATTTTCTGCTGCTGATACACCGCTCCAAGTTTTATTATACCTACTTAACTTTTATTGACATTTATTTAACTCTATATTTATTTTTCTAGTATCAGAATGTAGTTTAAGGTAATTTGTTTTGGTTTCAATAGATGTATTTTTCATATTTTCGATTCTTGTTTTCCTTTTTTCACATCTTTGCGCCCCCTTTTTTGTTACTTGGGGGGGCGCACCCCAGAGGTTGAGAACTGCCACAGTAGGCCCATGTGACAAATAGGCACAACAGAGGCAGGAGGTTCCCTGCCTACACAAGGATCTAAGCGTACCATCTGAAAAGTGGGCATCCTGGCAGGATTAAAGAGAAGAACATTACCCGGCCAGGAGGTCAGCTTGAAGGAAGGACAGGAGGAGCTGAATTGTTCAAGCTGCAGGCTGCCCCAAACTTCTAGGTGGCACCAATCCTGGAGCCAGGTACCCCAGTGGACACCCACAGGGCATGCTGGGAGTTGTAGTACCATAAAGCAGCCCTGTTGGGGTCCCTGGATGCCACCAGGGGGTGCTACAAGGAACTGTGCTCCTTGGTTTCTGAACATCCGATTGACATAGAAGTACGTCCCTCGAGCTATGCCCTGGCATCGGAAGTACTCATAAAAGCATAAATAAAAGGATAAAAGTACAGAGTAAAGTAAAAAGTATAAAGTATAAAAGTATAGGTAAAAGGAGTCGCTTGACTTCTTCCAGGGAGTCAGAGTCAGGTGGAAGGGGGACAAAGCTCACCTGGAGGTGTGGAAGAAAGCAATTGTGTGCGTGATTTTGTGTGGGAAGAAGCCTTGTTAAGGTATTATTGTTAATAAATGATTTATTTATTTATTTAACATCCTGTTGATCTGATGTCACATGATGTGATGAAGACCATGGAGCGGCTGCTGCTTCACCACCTGAGACCACAGGTCCGCCACCCCCTCGACCCTCTGCAGTTCGCATACCAGGAGAAGGTGGGAGCGGAGGATGCCACCATCTATATGCTACACCAGTCCCTCTTCCACTTGGACAGAGGCAGTGGTGCTGTAAGAATTATGTTTCTGGACTTCTCTAGCACCTTCAACACCATTCAACCTCTGCTCCTCAGGGACAAGCTGACAGAGATGGGAGTAGATTCATGGATCGTGGACTATCTTACAGACAGACCTCAGTATGTGCGTCTCGTGAACTGCAGGTCTGACATTGTGGTCAGCAACACAGGAGCATCACAAGGGACTGGACTTTCTCCGGTCCTGTTCAGCCAACATACATCAGACTTCGGAGTCCTGCCACGTGCAAAAGTTCGCTGATGACACTGCTATCGTGGGCTGCATCAGGAGTGGGCAGGAGGAGGAGTATAGGAAGCTAATCAAAGACTTTGTTAAATGGTGTGACTCAAACCACTTACACCTGAGCACCAGCAAGACCAAGGAACTGGTGGTGGATTTTAGGAGGCCCAGGCCCCTCATGGACCCTGTGATCATCAGAGGTGACTGTGCAGAGAGTACAGACCTATAAATACCTGGGAGTGCAGCTGGATGATAAACTGGACTGGATTGCCAATACTGATGGTCTGTGTAAGAGAGGTCAGAGCTGACTATACTTCATTAGAAGGCTGGTGTCCTTCAACATCTAAAATAAGATGCTGCAGATGTTCTACCAGACGGTTGTTGCGAGCACCCTCTTCTATGCGGTGGTGTGCTGGGGAGGCAGCATAAAGATGAAGGACGCCTCACGCCTGGACAAACTTGTTAGGAAGGCAGGCTCTATTGTAGGAGTGAAGCTGGACAGTTTGACATCCGTGACAGAGTGACGGGCGCTGAGCAGACTCCTGTCAATCATGGAGAATCCACTGCATCCACTGAACAGGATCATCTCCAGACAGAGGAGCAGCTTCAGTGACAGACTGCTGTCACCGTCCTGCTCCACTGACAGACTGAGGAGACCCCACACTATGCGACTCTTCAATTCCACCCAGGGGGGTAAACGCTTAAAATATTCAAAGTTATTGTTTGTTTTTTGCATGCATTTTTATCACTCTTTAATTTAATATTGTTTCTTTGTATCAGTATGCTGCTGCTGGATTATGTGAAATTCCCCTTGGGATTAATAAAGTATCTATCTATCTATCTATCTATCTATCTATCTATCTATCTATCTATCTATCTGATCCTGCCTACTATACTACAAATAATCTATCTATCTATCTATCTATCTATCTATCTATCTATTTGAACCCCGGACTTGTGTTTATGTAGTGGTGTTCTGAGGTTTGGGGTGCTGCAACGCCCCCTACTGGTCACAATTGTTGTACCATGAAAAGCTGGCTAGTTATTATTGCTGGTCCACGTAGCCCTACAGTTAATAAATCTTGAAGTAACTCGTTCATCCCTCAGCTGTTGCAATGGAGCTCCAAAGAGGTCCAAAGAATGGAGACCCAAACACTTCCAATAATGCCCACTAGAGGGAGATATCACTGTCACCTCATTAGTAATAAGGGCAAACACCAAATCATATTAAATCATAATCAACTTCAAGTGTAAAGAATGTGTTGGGGTCTGACAACTTTCTGAATCCGCTGTAACACAGAAGAGGAAAATGAAAAAACAAGAGAAGGAAAATCATAATGTGAAATAAAGTAAAAACAAAACGAAAAACGAAAGGAATAAAAAAATCATAAATTAAATTAAATAATATTTAATTAAATAATATGTTTAATTAAATAATATTTAAACAATTAAAAAGATTAAATAAACAAGGCATGACCTCGAGTAGCCATAACTCCTCAAACTTTAGTGGTGCTTCATGTCATATCTGTACACATCTTCAGCCTGCTGGAGCCTCCTTCATAATGAGGGTCATTCGTTTACAGTTGCTGGCCATTCACTTGCGTTGCACGTGTGACTGATGAGTTCAATCATATTGTCACAGGAAATCGCCCTCTCTATGAATGTCTCTAATATAACAGTTTGCTACCCGAACGAGTGATAAAATGCTTCATCGTAAACCACATATGCTGCTGTCACAGCTGGTGGCATCAAGATTATTAAATCAAACACCAAGAAGACAACAAACTAACGTTATTTATGTTTTTATTACAGCTTATTCTTACACCCACAAATAATAATAAATGTAAGAAATATGCCAGACATGACTGGCTCACTGGGTAGCATCTGCAGTCCAGCAGCTCCAAAGGCGCGGGTTCAGGGTCACTGCCTGCATGGAGTCTGCATGTCCATTCTGTGTAACAGTTCTCTGGGTGTTTGGGTTTCTTCTCACATCAGAAAAGCAAGGAGATTATCCATCCATCAATTTTCTAAACCTCCTGTCCAGTTCAGGGTTGCAGGTCTGCAGGCGATTAGTCTGATGGCGTTGATTGGTTGCAGGGCAGGAACCCCCCTTGGCTGAGGTGGCAGGATGGATAACTTAGGTTTTGTTTAATTTTGGCTTTAACATAAAATGCCGGAACATATTAATCTGACTGACCCTGGACACACTGGAAGCTGTTGTGGTGGTAAAATTGGATGCCAGCATGAAAAATCCCTTCCATCCCATCCAGGTGGCACTCTCTTGGAGTATTTTTAACCGCAGGGTCAATTCCACCTCTGGGAGCCTTCACTGCTTGCTGTCGTCCTCCTAACATCCCAGCTCAGGAGCAAGACACACTACTCCCATCAAGCCCTTCACTTTAAACACCATCATGAAATGGGGTAGGCAGTGGCACCCCAGCATAGATAGTGTCACACACGTGCGAAAAGGGGGCAGCCAACGGGCCCAACGCAGTGTGAAACCACGAATCGGGGGGATCTGATACAGCGCTTGTTGTGGTGTGAAATTTTGCATATACATTGATAAATATTTTTTATGTCTTTATTTGTATGGTTCAGTACCCCTACCCCATTTTAGGACTAAGTCTCCTTATAATTTTGTGGCAGGTTTGGGAGAAGTGCCTCAAACAAGTTTGGCAAGTGATTCTCTGAAGGACTCTCTCAGTCAACCACCCGCATGGAGGCCAACTATGTAACTGGCAAGCTTCACCTTAACACCTAGTTTTGGGGGCAGGTGTGAAGGTATTCTGTGCCCCATTGGTCTGAAGCATGGCTGTTTGGGATTGGCTTGTATCAGAAGCCTTTAAGTACCATGATGCCCTATTGGCTGTAGGGATTGGACAGAGAGTCTATAAATTTGCTTGCTTTACCCCTCCCTCTCTTTCTCCCTCTCTTAACAACTGATGAAGAAGCATCTCACACACCATGAACTGAAAAGGACAACACAATGAAGAGCACAGCTCGGCAACCATATTGGGACAGTCATGCGGTCTGCTCTGAAGAGAGCTGACCAAAAATGAGGACTTAACTAGAGACATTTTAGGCAACTACAAGTCTGTGTGCCTCCTGAGACTACACACCAGCATTTATCAGGTTGTATGGTTGCTACTATTCACTTGTACCTTGCTTATTGTTATTATTTATGAAAATTATCAATAATACATTATTTAAAGTGTAACTTAATTCCTGCTTGTCTTTTGGTACATGGTTATAAATGTAGAGGGGAAAGTGGGGAGAAGTTATATGGTACAATACCTTATAAACAGTGGTAAGTCTGTGAGATTTAAGGTATTCTGACAAAGGCTACACATCAATAATACAAAAGGGGAAAGTAGAGTAATATATTATGTAAAAAGGCGCTGTATAGATGACGACCCGACACAGACTGACACTGGAGGCACGTATAAAAAACAATAAAATTTTATTTTTCTTCACCTGTGGGGCACATCTTCCCTGTGTCCCACAGGCACAGCACAGTCCCCAAAAGCACACAGAAAATAAAACAAAACACACGGGTCTCCACCACCACTCCTACCGACAAGCATTGTCCTCCTCCTCCTCCTCCCGACTCTGGCTCCCGAAGTGGTGGCTGATGGCCCCTGTTATAGCTCACCCGGAAGTGCTTCAGGTGCTCTGATTGCAACTCCGGGTGTGGCTGAACTATGGCCCAGATGGGCCCAGGAACCATTGCAGTGCTTCCTGGTGGCCACCCCGGATCCCAACAGGGCTTTGGAGAATAGATCTCCTATGAAGTCCTGAGGGTATCTGAGGCACCACAGTCACCTAGGGGAGTTGCTACCAAGTGGCCCAGGGGAGGTACTGTGCAGCCCATGCCTGCTCCCCCGGAACATATACAGAAGGGGAGTCCCGGGCCGGGCATGGGCCCCGGCTGTCCTCCACAATTACCAAGACAAAACAATGCTAATGCATCTCTCTCTTGTTTACTAGGAAAACAGAAGATTTAAAAATCTACCTTTTGAAATTCCGCTATGAATCCACACGGTGCCACCTCCACAAAGCACTTCTCTTCCGGGTTCCCAACATGCAACTCCAACGGATGAGTTAACTTCCGGTCCACTCCTGATAATCTTGCCTTCATCTTCCATCTGTGACATCATCTCCGTCTCATCCGTTCCATGTCACTCCAGTTGTCAATGTCACTTCCTGTCCGTATCCCATAAAAGCTCTGGTGTAAAACAAATTAGTGTCTCATGAAAGTCTGTGCTACAGGACTACTCAGAACGACCCTACAGCATACGGGACGGCGTTCCAACCCTTTATACGTGTCTCTTTGTATTCCTTCTTCACAATAGTTACACAAAGTTGTGATTTAAACTGTGCTCCAGCTTTAGGGGGATGACACTACTCAGCCTCCCTAGGATGGTCTATGCCAGGGTGTCAGAAAGGAGGGTCCATCTGTTGCTTGAACCTTGGATTCCGGAGCAGAAATGCCGACTTTGTCCTGGTTGTGGAACAATGGACCAGCTCTTTACCATCACAAGAATTCTTGAGGGTTCATGGGAGTTATGCTCAACCAGTCTCCATGTGTTTTGAGGATTTGGAAAAGACGTACAATGCTTTGGGAATATGGGTACCAGAGCAGCTGTTGCAGGCTATTCAGTACCAGCACAACTGGAGCAAGTGCTTGGTTTGTGTGTCACACTCGATCGCGGTGAGGGTAGGATAGCACCAGTGCTGCCCTTTGTCACCAATCCTCTTCATAATTTTTATGGAGAGAATCTCTAGGTGCAGCCAAGCGTGTGGAGGAGGCGCAGCTTGGTGACCACAGGATCACATCGAGAGGTGACCTCCAGGTGCCCACTGGGGTTGTTTGCAGCCGAGTATGACACAGTCAGGATGAGGATCAGCATCTCCAACTCGGAGGTCAGAAAAGGGTGGAGTGCCCTCTTGAGGTCGGGGAGAAGGGGCTACTTCAAGCGGAAGAGTTTATCTTGGGGCCTTGTTCATGAGAGAGAGAAGAAGAGAAGCAGTGTCTGCAACATGATGAAGAGGGAGATGAGCCACCAGACAAAGCTCTCAATTTACCGGTCGATCTACGTATCTACCCTTACCTATGGTCCCAAGTTTTGGGTAGTGACCGAGAGAGCAAGATCGTGGATCAGATCAATGGAATTAAACTTCCTTTGCAGTTTGACTGGGCTCAGTCTTAAGAGACAGGGTAAGGAGTGCAGACATTCAGGAGGAGCTCAAAGTCAAGCTGCTGCTCTTCCACATCCAAAGAAGCCAGCTAACGTGGTCTGGACATCTAATAAGGATGTCTCCAGGACGCCTCCCTGCCAGAGTTGTTCCCAGAAGATCCAACCTAGAGGATACTTCAGGAAAGATCCAGGACACGCTGGAGAGATTACGTCTCTCTGCTGGCCAGGGAATGCCTCAGTACTCCCTCAAAGGAGTTAAAGGAGATGGTGGACAAAAGAGACATCTGGGTATCCCTGCTGAGATGGCTGAAGAAAATGAATGGCTTGTTGGGGTTTGACCCCAGGACTCTGCTTTGCAGAGCTGTTGCGACTGTGCTGCAGTACTGTCCTCCCAAATCTCACTCGCTTGGTGTCCTTGAAATGGCATTTTTTTGTTGGTGGTGTAGCCATCGTGCATAACCAGTCGCGTTGCGCCTCCACCACGTTCATCAAACCTGCACACCATTTAGCTATACACCATTCTTTTCCCCGTATTTACTTAATTAATCTATTTCTTATCCCAATTGCTTTGATTATTTATCTTGCAGTCAGTCACCTTTTACTAGTCACAGGCCCGTGTTTGTATAATGAGCTAACAAAAAGCGGAGGTCGCCTTCTAGTTCATATTGTGTAACCATTAATCCTAATCACATGCTGCTAACAACCTCTTTGAATGTCTCTCTCTTTTTTTTTTTTTTTTAATTTAAAGTCAACAGCCGTTTGGTTCTAATGGATTTTCTTTTTCAGTAACATGACGTGTTTTGGTTGGAGGCAATTAAGGCTGCCTGACAGTTTCCTTGTGTGAGACCGAGTCATGGCCGGTCAGGCATGCAGGTTGACGGGGAGTCACCAGCGATGCAGGAGAGGTGTCAACCCCTCGCCTGGCACTTTCTGATTGTTTCTTCATTTCATGTCAGCTTGGCACTCGGAGGGAGCATGGCACTCTTTAATCTTTGTAGAGACAGTGTGGCTCAGTGCCTAAGACATTAGATTATAATCCACAAGGCTACCTTCTCCGTTTCTACTGAGTTTGGTGGCATTATTACCACTGTCTCACAGCTTTAGACACCTGGCTTCAATGCTTCTTCGCTCAGTCCCCGCCTTAGTGGGGTTTGCATGTTTGCCCAGCGTTTCTGTGTCGTATCTTCAAGGACTTTGGTTTCTAGAAACGTGTAGGTTAGGTTGGCTAGAAATTCTGAACAAAGCTGGCGTGTGTGCGTGTGTGTTTATGGTGTTCCCGTACTTAGAATTAGAATTAGAACAATCTAGACGAGAACAGGCCATTCAGCCCAACAAAGCTCGCCAGTCCTATCCACTTGCTTCCTCCAAGAAAACATCAAGTCGAGTTTTGAAAGTCCCTAACGTCTTACTGTCTACCACACTACTTGGTCGCTTATTCCAAGTGTCTATCGTTCTTTGTGTAAAGAAAAACTTCCTAATGTTTGTGCGAAATTTACCCTTAACAAGTTTCCAACTGTGTCCCCGTGTTCTTGATGAGCTCATTTTAAAATACAAATCTCGATCCACTGGACTAATTCCCTTCATAATTTTAAACACTTCAATCATGTCACCTCTTAATCTTCTTTTGCTTAAACTGTAAAGGCTCAGCTCTTTTAATCTTTCCTCATAATTCAACCCCTGTAGACCTGGAATCAGCCTGGTCGCTCTTCTCTGTACCTTTTCTAGTGCTGCTATGTCCTTTTTGTAGCCTGGAGACCAAAACTGTGTGAGTGGGCTTTGCTCTGAGGTTGTGTCCCTTCCACAGATGGTCCCCACCTTGGTAGGTGAAAAGACCTGTTCATGGTCACACAGTGTCCGAAGCGGGATTTGATCCCACAATCTCAAGGCTTGAAATCCAAAAGGCTTAACCACAATGCCACACTGCCTACCGCTTGTCAGTGCCATTGTATAGCCCTCCATCAGAAGTCACTGCCTCCAGACTTCACTTCCAGCTCCTTGAAATGGCACTCTTCAAAACGACGGGGTGGTCTTTATGTATTCATGTGGCCGGTGACTAGAGCACGTCAGCAGGTGTCTTGAGTGCTCCGTGGTCAGGTGGTGTAGTAGGGATGTTTATCATGAAGTGCAGCAGAGGCGTATAACGCTGCACTTCTGTGTGGTGGTCTGTCCATTATACATGGTCAGGTGAACTTCCTTGTGTGGAGCTGCAGGTGGAATGTAAGAACACAAGAAATCTGACCAAAGAGAGTAAAGAGATAAGCTGTCCCAATAGCTCACCCAGAGTCGTCTCAAAGCTTGTCAAGGTTTCTGCTTCAACTCCATGGCTCGGTAGTTTGTGCCGGTCTCTCAGCTTCACTGAGGAGTGGAGGAATTGAAAAGAAGAAAGAAGCAAACTAACAAAAGAATTGTGCATTGTAATATGCTCATTTGGGAGAAAAGACACTTTGGAAGATTTTGTGTTGGGAAAAAAAATTGGAATTTGAAGGAAGACACCTAATGGAAGGTAATTTGGTATCACTTTAGGTTAGGTGTCCCTAATTACGCTATGCCTTACCATGTAATTACCTGTATAATTACAAAGTAACTTGGTGTAATTACATTGTTTTTACTGTGTAACACAATGTAATGCAGTTGTTAAGCTCTTAATTGTAATTGTTATTCCACAATTTATATACATAGGTACTTATAAAAATTGTGGAGTAACAATTATAATTGAGTACTTAATTATAATGTTACACTGTATGAGGGGGGACCCAAAAATAACGAGGATTTTTTTTCTGGAGTCTAGAGGGGCATTCGTTCCGATGTTTGCCACCAGGTGTGTGTACTGGACTGCCCTGTATATCATTTGGCCAAGTGGCGTCCTTGAAGTGTTCAAGCAGATTGTGTGATGCAGTGCGGAGAAAACGACCCGCATTGTAGTGATCAGGCGAGTGGCTTCTACTGTACATCACGACACGCAGCATTGAGTGTGCGGCAGTTTCTCACGAAAAACTGGAGGACAATGGTTTCCCACACCCCCTCTACTCCCTGGACCTTGCGCCCTGCGATTTCTTTCTTATTTTCAAGAATGAAGAGAGACCTTAAAGGAAAGCGTCTTTAGGATGTAGAGGAGGTCAAGAAGCAAACACTGTAGGCACTGAAGGTTATCACTTTGCAAGAGTTTCAGAACAGTTTTGAACAATGGAAAAAGTGGTGGGATGAGTGTGTTGCGTCTCAGGGAGAGTATTTTGAAGGTGATTACATTTTTGAAATATTCTGAGAATACGATTTTTTTAAAAAACATTCTTGTTACGGGTGGCGCAGTGGGTAGCGCTGCTGCCTCGCCGTTAGGAGACCCAGGTTCGCTTCGCCATGTTCTCCCCGTGTCTGTGTGGGTTTCCTCCCACGGTCCAAAGACATGCAGGTTAGGTGCATTGGCGATCCTAAATTGTCCCTAGTGTGTGCTTGGTGTGTGGGTGTGTGTGCCCTGCGGTGGGCTGGCGCTCTGCCCGGGGTTTGTTTCCTGCCTTGCACCCTGTGTTGGCTGGCATTGGCTCCAGCAGACCCCCATGACCATGTAGTTAAGATATAGCGGGTTGGATAATGGATGGATGGACATTCTTGTTATTTTTGGGTCCCCCCTTGTATTACACAGTGAGTACCTACTGTAGTTACTCTGTAATTAGGGACACCTAATCTAAAGTAATACTAGTATTTTGTTGAATAAAAAAATAATTTTATTTGAACCTGAGACTAATGTGGTGCAATTGCAACTGTGGTTTGGGGCTAAGCTATGCCCTAACTCACTTCTTTCTTTCTTTCTTTCTTCTGTCTAGCACTCTTTTGGGCAGACGGCTCAGATAACGTGCAGACATTTGAGTGTCCCCAGCCAGGCGCCTTCAGTGCCCCCCGTGCTGCACTGAGTGCTACTTTGGGTCGTGACTTTGTGCCGCTCGAGGTGCTCGTCTTTCAGTGCCGCGGTGTAATGCGATGACGCCTCTCAGACACAAACTGGAGGTGATTCGGGTTGTCCAGCTCTAAATGTGCCGCTGAACTTTGAGGCACAAGATGACCTTTTCAAAGCCTACAGATATCAGATGGTGGCTGCGACACTCAGGTAGACAGCTTTTCCTTTTCTGCTGAGCTTGATTTTATCCCCTCCCAAATGAGCTGCTAAACTTTCTGCCACTTTGAACATCTGATATGAAGGTCAGCCTGACCAAACCACATAGCAGAAGAAATGAAAAGGAAAACTCGTCTCATGGGTGGGGATGCTCAAAAGACCAGTTGGTGGTGCAGTTTAACCAGACAACTGTGACCCTGTATTAGGATATAGTGGGCTGGAAAATGACTGACTGACTGACCTTTAGCTTATTTTGAGCCGGCATGGCAGAGTTATGCATAGCAGGAATAAAAACAGGAGAGGCAGACATTAAAGAAACTGGAATGGAATGGTCCATCCAGGACGTCCTTGTATATTCCACTTTAATGATGGCATAGGACACCACTCAGCAGAAGATTTTACAACATAATACAACCAAGTGTACTGTACAATAATATAGAGTCAGGTATGTTAACATATATACCTGTATATTATTCTATGTCAATTAAATGAATAGGAAATGGAATGACACGGACAACTTTGCTGATCTTTAATTTGAATCTGAACACACAGGGTCAAATGAAGTATGCCAGCTGCACAGACAGATTGGTCCTGGGGTGACTTAATGTCGACCTTCGCAGATCTAGGTGTGTGAGTGTGTGTGTTTGTCTGTTCATTTCTTTTTCTTCATCGTCCAGCATGTGCTCTGATAGGGTAAGCAAGATATCAGTCATCTTCACTTATAATTTTTGCTGTGTGAATGTGTGTGTGTGCACATTGTAAGAGATGGCATCCAGGGACTGGCATCACGCCCAGAAGTGTACAAGGATCTTTACCTGGCCGGGAAGCCACTATAACAGAAGAACAGGGGAAGACAACTAATTTGGGTTATACTTCCCCCAGAACACTAGGTGGCAGCATCCCTGGGTTGCAGTACTTCTACGGATGCCCACAGGGCATGTTGGGAACTGTAGTCTCCTGGAACAACCCTGATACCGAAAGGATTAGTGGTTCCTACTTCTCGGGACTCCTGCCTTAAACAGAAGTGCTTCCGATGGACAATCGCATGACACCATGAAGTACTCCCGGATGCTGCATTAAAGAAACTGCCCTGTCACATCTGAGTGAGTTGAATGAAACTCACCTGGAGGAAGGAAGGAAGGAAGAAAGGAAGGAAGGAAGGAAGGAAGGAAGGAACAATTGTGTCTGGGTTTGCAACTTTCAATGAGCTGGAAAGTTATTTTGTATAATAAATCAATTATTTGAACACAGGACTTGTGTTGGGGTTTCTGGAGTTTGGGGGCTCAGTGGTGCCCCCTACTGTTCACAACATGTATAGTTAAATAAATTATGCATCTCAAAATCTATTCATGCAAAAAAATTGAAAATCAGTAGGCCGGGACCTATGACTGCAAAAATCCCAGTTAAACGAAATGACTTCTACAGCAGTTATCAATGGAAATCGATGAAACTGTTTTTGAAGGATATCGAGATAGCTACTGGACCAAACTGGACCCGAAACAACAGGTCTGGGGGCTCTGACAGGTAAAACACAACACAACTTGCTCTGAAGAAGATGGATCCATTTTTTCAGAAATTATCGTTATACATAGGCCTTGGCATTTAGGGCAGGCATATCAGAAACTGCTTATGCTGAAATGTTCCAGCTCTGTTGGGTTGTAGCCATCTAGGAGTTCTACACAATGCAAAAAAAAACACATGATTGCAATTTTAAGACATGAAAATCAATTTAGATTTTCCACAGACACAGACCGTGCTACAATCAACTTTTCTCGACTTATCTTGACATTGTAGAATCAGAACCTGATAGTGAATTTTTGGCCCTATCAGCAAGCTTTCATTTACATGGAAGTAAAAGGGGTGTGATTGAGCTAGAGAGAGAGAGAGAAATAGGAGGAGCTACAAGGTGAGAAGGCCTTGCAGTCACCATAAGATCTCAGCAGTACCCATGACAACATAAGAAATTTGACAGGCGAGAGGAGACCATTCAGCCTGTCAAGCCTGTTTGTTCAGCTTAACAGCTAAGCTGTCCCAACATCTCATCCAGATACTTCATAAAGGTTGTCAAGGTTTCTGCTTTGACTCCATGTCTTGGTGTTTATTTCCAGAGTCCCACAGCTCTTTGCATAAAGAAGTGCTTCCTGGCTTCAGTCCTAATTTTTCTCCTTCTAATTTTCTCAAGTACCTGATTCACCATTAAGAATTCTGATGGGAGTATGTTGTCCCATTGAAGAGAGTTTAAAAACCTCACATTTTTTTGAATGAGTGCCACATTAATAGGAATGCTTCTTGAAGGAGCACCGCTGACCCACATGAAAACTTCTTTTTCTGCATCTTCACATGCAGCAGTTTGCATATGAGATACGAGATTTTTCTTCTTTTTGCATATAACAAAGACATATGCATTGTATTTGTCATTCCAATAGATTGCACATCACAAACATTAACACTGTTATCGTATTTTCGTGCTGTTTCTATAGAAGGGTGACAATGAATTAAATTCCGATGGATGTTTTTCAGATGTTGACAAGCAATAAGCAAAAGGTATCACTGAAAACCACAGAAAACAAAAACAGCACAAAAAAAAACAGTACGAGGAAAGTTCGAAGAAAGAACATTTTTTTTACAATGTTTCTGTTTGGGGATCATTGTGCAAATTTGCACAACTGAGCTGCGACCACAGAACTAACTGCTTTGTGGATTATTCATTCAAGCATTTCAAGGTCACTTCATTGTAATGAAAGTATCTGCTGCTGAATGTACTTCGTAGTAACAAGATTTCTACAGACTCGCGTCATATGGGGAAACTGTCAGAAACATAAAAATACTTCATTGTAATACTCTCTCACTTCTCTCTGCGCCACTGCAAAGCGTTCTGAAAAGTGTCCTCAGTGAAGGGGGCAGCTTTTTGGTTGTACCAGACGGTTGTGGCGAGCACCCCCTTCTATGCGGTGGTGTGCTGGGGAGGCAGGATAAAGATGAAGGACGTCTCACACCTGGAAAAACTTGTAAGGAAGGCAGGCTCTATTGTAGGAATGAAGCTGGACAGTTTGACATCCGTGGCAGAGCGACGGGCATTAAGCAGACTCCTGTCAATCATGAAGAATCCACTGCATCCACTGAACAGGATCATCTCCAGACAGAGGAGTAGCTTCAGTGACAGACTGCTGTCACCGTCGTTCCTCCCCCACACTATGCGACTCTTAATTCCACCCGGGGGAGTAAATGCTAACGTTACTCAAAGTTATTGTCTGCTTTTACATGCATTTTTATTACTCTTTAATTTAATATTGTTTTGTATCAGTATACTGCTACTGGAGTATGTGAATTTCCCCTTGGGATTAATAAAGTATCTATCTATCTATCTATCTCTATTATATAGTGCCTTTCATATCTATCTATCTATTATATAGTGCCTTTCAAATTATGTATATATTATATAGTGCCTTTCATATCTATCTATCTATCTCTATTATATAGTGCCTTTCATATCTATCTATCTATCTCTATTATATAGTGCCTTTCATATCTATCTATCTATCTATCTATTATATAGTGCCTTTCATATCTATCTATCTTCACTGAGTGAGCCTCACGGCCCGGCTGTCAGACGGTTGCGGCCCTGTAGTGGGCTGCGGACCCGGGGTTGGGGTTAGAAGATGGAAATGTTGTGTCAGCATAAACCCCTAAATCCATTTTAGAGGTCTCCTCCTTTCGCTCAGTCTCTTCTATCTCGTATTTATAATTGAGGTTCCTTCTGTCTGACGTGTGGCACTTTGCACTTTTCATATTGAACTTAATTTTCCAAGTGAAAAATGCAGTTTAATACCAAAGGAATTTACAGAGCGTTGAACAAGGTTGGGTATCAGGCAGGAAAGCCAGTCAAACTGAGCCAAGTGAGGGGTACTGGTTCAAGGTGGGCATCCAGCTCCTCCTCACAAAGAAAACTTGCACCGTTCTCGGCCTTCACCACTTACAATAAAGACTTCATTTCTCACACACATAAATACTGCAGCGGGCAGAGGGATCTGAAAACATCTGTGCATTTTTATGAAAATGATCTACCCTTAGAGACGAAAGTGGGGACCCACAACCTGACCAGGACTTCTCATCTCATTCACACATGCAGGACAACCCGGGAAATTCTCTGTAGATTAAGAGGTCGAGGTCACAGATGAAGGGGATTTCAAATGTCGACGTCTGCTATGAGTCCTAGGAGCCTACTGCCTCGGCTCACGCACTGAGTGACGCACAGAAACGCAGACCGCGATTTGTGAAGTACAAGATGACATGGCCAAGGTGGATGGCAACAGATGGCAGGAAGAGGGAGAGGCTGGCTTAGGCCTGGCAAAGGAAGGGCAGGCGGCACGTGATGCAAGCTGGCAGCTCTTCTCGGCTGCCGTTTTATAATGATTTTCAAGAAGGACTGGTGAAACACGTGGACTCGCAGTCCTAAAGTAAAGTGCAAATAAAAAACAAGTTAAAGATAAGGAGCTGTGGATACTCATTATGTGTTTTGAATAGCTACTCCTCTAGAAGTTATAATGTATTTTATTACATCAATACAGTCAGGTCCATAAGTATTTGGACAGTGACACGACTTTCACCATTTTGGCTCTGTATGCCACTTTAATGGGTTTACAATAAATCAATCATTATGTGAGTGAAGTGTAGACTTTCAGCTTTAATTTAAGGGGTTTACCAAAAATATCAAACGAGCCGTTTAGGAATGGCAGCCATTTTTCTGCATAGCCCAACCATTTCCAGGTCCTCAAAAGTATTTGAATGATTGACTGACAAGCCAGGTGGAAGCAGGACCCTCATTATTGTATTAACTATTTAGCAGGTAGAAGGTCTGGAGATGATTCCAAGTATGGAATTTACCTTTGGAAGGTGTCACTGTGAACTCTCAATATGAGGTCCAAAGAGCATTCTGTGCAACCTAAAATAGGCAGAGAAAACCAAACAAGCCCATCAGAGAGATAGCAGAAACACCAGGAGTGGTCAAATCAACCATTTGATACGTCCTTAAAAAGAAGGAATGCACTGGTGGGCTCAGCAGCATCACAAGGTCTGGACAACCACAGAAGACCACTGTGCTGGATGATTGCAGAATTGGTGAAGAAGAACCCCTTCATGACATGTAACCAAACCAAGACCACTCACCAGGAGGTCGGCCTATCAATACTAACGTTGACATCAAGATTAGTCTTCATGTAAGTAAAGACAGAGGGTCTACCACAAAGGTGCAAACCACTGGTAACCTTCAAGCATAGGAAGGACAGATTAGACTTTGCCAGAAAACATTTCTTAAAAGCCTGTCCAGTTCTGGAAAAATTTGGACAAAGAAAACTAAGAACGATATGTACCAGAATGTTGGAAAGAGAAGAGTAGGGAGGAGAGAAGAAACAGCTCATGGTCGGATGAATACCACATCATCTGTGAAAGATGGTGGAGGCCGTGTTGTGGCCTGGTCATGCATGGTTGCCAATGAGAGTCAGTCAACTGGTGTTTATCGATGATATGATGGCTGACAAAAGTAGCAGA
Organism: Polypterus senegalus; assembly: GCF_016835505.1. NCBI lineage: Eukaryota > Metazoa > Chordata > Cladistia > Polypteriformes > Polypteridae > Polypterus > Polypterus senegalus. The sequence continues at coordinate 14,401,627 of NC_053165.1, read as the reverse complement.
ATGCATTCTGAAGTGTCCAGAGTGCTATACTGTCTGCTCAGATTCAGACAAATGGCTGCAAAAGTGATAGGCCGAAGCTTCACAGTACAGATGGACAACGAGCCAAAACATCCTGCGAAAGAAAACCAAGTGCTTCACAATGCAAATTAGTGAAATATTCTTCAACAAGCAAGTCAATCCACTGACCTCAACCCAACTGGACATGCAGTTCACTTGCTGAAGACAAAACTGATGGCAGAAAGTCCAAGGAACCAGCAGAACCTGAAGACAGCGGCAGGAAAAGCCTGGCAAAGCATCACTTGGACACTTGGAGATGGCCACAGGTTCAGACTTCAGGCAGTCACTGACTGGAAAGGAGTTGCAACCAAATATTGAAAATGATCATTACATTTAGGATTAGGTTAGTTTGTCCAAATACTGGGAATAGGGGGGCTATGCAGAAAAGACATGTCTGCCATTCCTACGCAGCTCACACGATATTTCTGGTAAACCCGTTAATTTAAAGCTAAAACGTCTACACTTTAATCACATAATGGTTGCTTTCTTTCAACTCCATTGTGGTGGTGTACAGAGTCAAAAACGATACAATTTGTGTCACTGTCTTAAGTAAGTAAGTAGAATTTACTTACTTTCGTAAGTATTTACTTATGGACCTAACTGTAAATGTAAAAGGTCCACAGAGGAAAGCATTTCTGTGGCACTTCATACCACCCCGTTGTAACAATTCGTCTCGAGCACTAGCCTGAGAGAAATGCTACCACTATTCTGACCTAGCTAAAGTCAGATGATAAAAGGATAGGCCAATATCACACCTTAATAAATTTCCGACGCTTTATTCTAATAAAGCAATCCCTCAATATCGATACATTTATAGGTCACTGCCCACCATATACCATATTTATACTTGCAACAGTTCATCAAATAAACAACAACTAGATAAATAATCCCTTACAAATGGATCGCCCCGCCCGAACCTAAATAACCCTTAATTTGCAGCGCCACACATATACAAGTTATTATACATCAACAGTTTTTTTATCCTCCCAATTCCCGTTCCAGAGATAACGAAATAAGTCCGCAGATAGTCCACCGTAATATTCCCACAACGGCCAGCGAGTTGATGAGGAGTCCTGAAAATAGCAGACTATATTACCAATCTCCTCTTCGTCATAAAAGACATACAGTCAGACTTGCGCCATGATTAAAGTATAGTAAGTCCGTTTCGGTAGCTCACCCGTCCGTAGGTAATAGCGGAACGATCGATTCCCAGGCGAAGACCATCCACCTTCCTACAGGACTAATAGGAGCTCCTAGGCTTATCTCATGGCCAGAGCAAAAGCTGATCTGCCTTTATCTGTTATCCGATGTTCTTCGTTTCCTCTCTTTCTCCCTTCTTCTCCTTTTCAAAGACGGCGCGCTTTATGCTAATGAATCCCCGAACCAACCGGAAGTTCCACCTCTGGGGTACCGCTGTCAATCTCTGTCAGAAGCAATTCCCCCCCAACAACCGATCGACAGCAGAACACATTATCTTTATGTGGCAGCGCTACACCGTGTCATCTGGAAAACACAGATTGTTTTACCGGCTTGCCTTTTGTGGACTACAGCTCGGCATTTAATACCGTTATTCCATCCCTGAGTTCCTGGGTCTGGGATTCAGTGCCTGTGTAGCTGGATCCTGGACTTCCTTATCAGCAGACCCCAGCATGTGCGTATCGGTGGAAAAATCTCATCACCATCAACTCCAGCACCCCGCAGGGCAGTGTGCTGAGCCCTCCGCTCTGCTCCCACTTCTCCTATGACTCAAGATAAGGGCACCACCAGTGCAGAGCTTGCTCAGGAATGGCAGCAGGCAGGTGTGAGTGAGACGAAGACATTTGGAGGATGGTCTGGTGGGTGTCAAGAAGGGCAGCAAAGAAGTCAAGATAAACATCAGGGACAGACTGATATTCTGCGATTGGACTGCTGAGGACTGCTCGGGGAAAGTCATTTTCTCACATAAATCTCCTTTCCGAATGTTTGGGGCATCCGGAAAAAAGAAAATGTGAGCGGTGGTGCCATCATTCCTGTGTCTTGCAAACAGTGAAGCATCCTGAGACCATTCATGTCATGTGGGGTTGCTTCTCGGCCAAGGCAGTGGGCTCACTCACACAGTCATGAATAAAGAATGGAACCAAGAGAGGAACTTCTCCCTACCATCCAAGAACAGTTTGGTGACAAGCAATGAACATTCCAGCATGATGGAGCACCGGGCCATATGGCAAAAGTGATAACTAAGTGGCCCTGGGAACAAAACATTGAAATTTTGGGGTCAAGAAACTCCCCAGACCTTTAATCCCATTGAGAACTTGTGGTCAGTCCTCAAGAGGCGGGGGGACAAACAAAAACCCACCAATTCTGTCAAACTCCAATCATTGATTATGCAAGAATGGGCTGCCATCAGTCAGGATTGGACCCAGAAGTTCATTGCCAGCCTGCCAGGGCGAATTGCAGAGGTCTTGAAAGGGCCAACACTGCAAATATGGACTCTATGCATAAATTTAATGGAATTGTCCATAACAGCCTTTGAAACTTCTGAAATGCTTGTACTTCTACTTCAGTATACCAGAGAAACATCTGACACAAAGATCTAAAAACACTGAAGCAGCAAACTTTGTGAAAACCAACACTTGGGTCATTCTCAACAATTTTGGCCACGACTGTACATAACTAGCTCGGCACAAGCATCAAAAAGTTGTTCGGCGTACCTGTTTGTCTCATCAGACGTTAACTGAAAGGCGGCCTTAGTAAAGAACAAGCAGGAAGTAGTAATCCATTGAGTCCACCAGAAAGCCATTTTGTGAAGTCAGGTAGCCAGATCGATATCCCTTCCAGGTGAACCCATCAGCTTCATGAACATGCTCAGCTGGGGGCCAATCAGCTGGGGTCCGATCAGCTGATGCTGGTTCCATACTCTCTCCCGTTTGATCTCCAGATCACTCAGCGGTAATATGCAAAACGTTGTCCTCTGAGTATTTTGCGTTGTGCATTGGCTTCGCTCTCTCGCCAGATGTCAGTGCCATTTTTGCCATTGTTTGCTCTTCGCTACTCCTGCGTGTGCAGGGATTAGATGTCAAGTCACCAAATCCTAACATTAATCCTAGTAAAGAGAGTCTATCTATAATGTAATGGCAAGTTTTGTCGATGTTTACAGCTGATTGTTGCCCTCCACACTTCTATCAGCCCTCAAGGCTATAGGTCGACAAACATGGACATCTGCCCTAAAAGAGTGAAGCCGAGTAAAGGCCAAAGCCAGGACTCAGACCAGTGTATAATCTCCATTTGTAGAGGGGAGGCTCTAGGAGTTGGACGCAGCAACGTTTCTCACCATACAAGGCGATGGCGAGGAGCCCCCTTTAGAAATCACAGTGTGACTGCAAAGTAAAGGCATCATTTTTAAATGGGCCACAACACAGACACGAGGCCTTGTGGGTATGACGTCTCCTCTAAATTTCCCATATGCAAGATGGATATTTTTATATTATGGGATGTTACCACACTTGGACAGAAGTGTACCATAAAAGAAATGTCTAGACTAGGGGTCCCCAACTCCGGTCCTGGAGGACCCCAGTCGCTGCAGGTTTTCATTCTAACACTTTTCTTAATGAGTGACCTGTTTTTGCTGCTAATTAACTTCCCTTTAATTCATTTTAATTTATTTGCTCTTGAAGACTCAGGCCCCTTACTAGTTTCTTTTTCCTTAATTAGCAGCCAAACAATAATGAGATGCAAAATGAGCCAAAACAATTGGTGTCCATCACACAATATCTGAAAATAAAGAAAGATCTCAGGAATGTTGATCTGCTCAGGTCCACAGAACATTTGACCTGAGCTCTTAGAAAAGAGAAAATTTCAGAAATATCTGCCATTGCACAATGAGAGCAGCAACAAGCAATGGAATTAAAGGAAGAGTTTAATGAACAACAAGAATCAGCGCCTAATTAAGCAGCTGGTTGGAGTGAAATTGGTTGGAGTTTGAGGCCCTTAGTTGGTCTTCTGTTGGCTCACTCGCTTACCATTTCATTTCTGTTAAGGAAAGAAATGAAGTAATTCAGAGGAACAAATCTTAAAAAACAAGATAATTAGCAGCAAAATCAGGTCACTAATTAAGAAAAGGGTTCGAATGAAAATCTGCAGCCACTGGGGTCCTCCAGGACTGGTGGTGGGGACCCCAGGTGTAGAGAGATAAGCAGTTAGATGGAGGGATCATTTAATCCGGAGCCTTCCAAACGGGTTTGTGGCCGTGCAGCAGTGGCCTCTAGTGGCCACTCCTAGACATCACACTTAGGCAGGTTTCAGAGAACAGGTTTCCCTTCGTCACTCAACTGCTTCAATCAGTTAAGGGAGACGTCAGGTTGATGAAGTTCACGAGATCTTATCAAAGCATGAATTGAATGCAGCACACCTGCCGCAATCTGCCAAGAACCGCATTTTACCAGCTCAGGATGGTCCGCTGGGGAAGACATAATTCAGTGCGTACAATGAATGTGCTCTCCGTGTCACATACCTCAGAGTTTTAAAATGACAGACCACTCCCTGTGTGCGCACTTCACTTCACTTTCCTGCAGGCAAGTCGGCAGATTGTTTTTTTTTTTAAAAAGTGCCTGGGTGGCATCTGCAGCTCACCCAGCTGGAGACCTCAGATGGCCAAATATCTCTGATAAAACGGTCAACACAATCCGGGCTACACTGCCATCGCTCTCACAGTGCCCATAATCACAGAGACAGACAGACAGCTCAAGAGTTCCAGAAAGGCACATGCAGACAAACAGACAGACACATCAGACCTACACACAGTGACATGGAGTCACACACACACACATGAAAATGGCAGACAGCCAACCAGAGCCAGTGTGGGTGCAGATACAATAAGAGACCGTAAAGAGGCAGACAGACAGACTGGCTTATGACACACACACACACACACACACACACACACACTGACAGGAAAAGAGCCAATCGGATCAGCTGGAGACTCAAACTTTTTTGCTATATGTTCAAATAGAGGCAGATAGACAGACAGACAGCCCAGGACTTACACACACACACACGCATATTCAGACAGACAGAGTAATACATTAAACGCACACACTAAACCAGCCACACAACGAGGGCAGACATAATAGGATCCCATAATCAGACAGACAAACAACTAAGGACCTCCAGAAAGGCAGGTACAGACAGACAGACAGACAGACAGATCAGACCTACACACAGTGACGTGAAGTCACACACACACACAAATGGCAGACAGCCAACCAGAGCCAGTGTGGGTGCAGATATAATAGGGGACCGCAAAGAGACAGACAGGCAGACAGACAGACAGACAGACAGACAGCTTATGACACACACACAGGTGCAGGTGCACACACTGACATGAAAAGAAAGAGCCAATCGGAATCACCTGGAAACCCAATTTTTTTTGCTATTTGTTCAAATAGAGGCAGACAGACAGACAGACAGACAGCCCAGGACTTAGACACACACATGCATATTCAGACAGACAGACAGACAGAGTAACACATTAAACGCACACACTAAACCAACCACACAACGAGGGCAGACATAATAGGATCCCATAATCAGACAGACAAACAACTAAGGACCTCCAGAAAGGCAGGTACAGACAGATAGACAGACAGACAGACAGATCAGACTTACACACAGTGACGTGGAGTCTTACGGGGCACAGGTATAATCGAGGACTCATAAAGAGGTACACACCTTATGACACACACACACACAGGTGCAGGTGCACTACCTGACAATATAACAGCCAATCAGGATCACCCTGAGAACAAAAATATGAGCTCATATAGAGGCAGACAGACAGACAGACAGACAGACATATTAAACATACACACAAGAGATCGCAGTCGATCAGGCTGATAATAAGGGTCATTTGTTGACAGACAGAACAACAGACAGAGCAATGCCAGAACTCACTCACTCACACACACACACACACACACAGACTGACTGCTCTAATTGGCTGAACTCTTTTAAGCCCCACCCACAACTTCATTGTCTGACATGTTAATCCAGTTCTCTTGTACTGGCTGGCCACTGGCTGATGAGATTTAGAGAGGTCGGGGCAGGGGATTAGGATGTGCTTGCCATGCCCACCCTTACTTGATTTTTTGAGCTGTACCCTATGCAGGGGGTCATGTCTGTCACTCACTAGCTCCCTGACCCAAGCCAAAAATACTGAATATGTTGGAGCGCAGTTAGGCCTCACAAAGACTCATAAAAGCTCGACCCCCTTTTTTTTTTGTAGGTGTGTGTAGTGGGATTTGGTGGGTAGAGTTCTTTTTATTGTGTTACTCATTAATGCCAACTTGCTTTCATCCGTTAGTAAATTATAATAAATTGACCAGAAACACAGCCCATGACTGGATGGGATTTTCAGCCGGATGGAATTGGTGTAGCAGTGGTGATAGCAGCCACTAGAGGGCAGTGCTGGGATTCAAGGATCAGTCCAGTGGAGATAAAAAGGGCCTCAGACTTTGGGGTGGACTCAGAAGGTCAGTGGCCACCTGGCAGGGGGGACTCAGGGGTCAATTTGTATTTTTATCAGCAGGGTGCCCCCCCATCCTGCTTACCCACCAGTTCTGTCCAGAATTTTAGTGATGGCTTGTCACAGCTGCCAAGAGGCCACTCTGCCACACCAGCAGGCCACCACTGGCTACCTGATATTGTAATATTAATTTCTTTGTATTTCTGAATACAAGAAGCCAAGTTCTTTTTAGTCTTCCTCTTTTCCAGTGGCCACTGGCCATTTTCTATTATTTTGTTTCCAGGCTCATGCTGATCCCACAGATGACTCTGCCCACTTACAAAACTGAAAAAAGGCAACTCATTTGTTATTTTTGCGCAGGGAGAAAAATGTGCCTTTCCTTCCTGCGGCCAGTCCAGGGCGGACATGCCATGCTTGGTGTGTGCGTTCAGGACCAGAGCCAAGACAGAGAGGCTGCCCGCTGCATGTGGTCACTTTGATTATACGCGTGACTGGAAATTTATGTAAGGAAAACTCTGCCAAGGGTGGACGTGCCGTCCGTCCACTGGAACACTGGGGATAGTCGGGCCCCATCTGGCCTGTGGCTGACCCTACGAGAAACAGAAAAGAACAGAACACTTTGTAGGAGCGCAGAAGAGAGAGACGAGACAGCAGAAAGGACGACGTGATGGTGCAGACCCCCCAGATTCTGACCAGTCCCGGAAAAAAAAAGACAAAGAAAAAGGAAAGTTGCAAAACTCAAATTTCATCAAATCAGCCCTCCTTAAAAGGGGAACTCAGAGCACAGAAACAATCTGGTCAGCTGGGGAGCAGGCACTGCCGCACCCACCACACGACAAAACAGCTCGGGACCCCCCAGTCTAGTCCCCCCACCTCAAAAATGACCCTCTATCTGCTGTAGCCAGGTGTTATGTGGGCGTCCCCTTGGCCTGGTCCAGCTACTTGGGCACTCATCACTGGGGTCCCGTGAGGCAGATCACCCTCGGGGAATCGCGCCACATAGCTGTAGTGCCGTAACAGACGCTCCCTCACAATGCAGGCCATGTGCCTCATTCGGGACTTCAATGAACAACACAAAGTGAAACCAGCCGGACCCAAGGGTTCTCCAAAGAGACACAGAGAGTCCAGCCTTCATCTCAGGTCTCACAAGACAGGAAGCACCAGGACTCTAAAGACTTGGACCTTCGTCCTTTTGTGAAGATATTGGGAGCGCCACACACTCTTTTCCAGGGACCTCATGACCCCCCATGCTCTCCCAACCCATCTACTGACTACTACTAATGTAGTGCCTTTCTATGGTGGTCACTGAGCCATGAGCCTTTCATGGGCGTCTGTAAAGCAGCAGCTGAAGAAAGCACTCATTCGGGGTCACACCGCGAGTCAGTTATGGCGACTAAAAGAGCAGCTTTATGATTCTGTATAGCAGCTTTCATTATTAGCCACTATCCCAAGGTGTTTTAGCAGATGCAGTAGAGGTCCATGTATTTCTAGTGTCAGCAGCAACTGATTCTCTCGGGGTCACATTGTGTGTCAACTGTGGTGACCGAACCTGTCACCTTATAATTTTCTACAGCACTTACCTTAAGCAATCCTCCATCCCAAGAAGCTTTGCAGAAACATTTCTGTGGTGTGCGCGTTGGGACGTTAAGCAACTTACTTTAGTTTCCTCCTTCCGGAAGGGCTGAACCTGTAACTGTAATGTCTTATATAGTGCCTTTCTGTAGTAATCACTATCCCAAGTCGCTGATAGATAGATAGATAGATAGATAGATAGATAGATAGATAGAGGGAGGAGGGCACTACATAATAGATAGATAGATAGATAGATAGATAGATAGATAGATAGATAGATAGATAGATAGATAGATAGATAGATAGATAGAGGATAGATAGATAGATAGATAGATAGATAGATAGATAGATAGATAGATAGATAGATAGATAGATAGATAGATAGAGGAGGGCACTATATAATAGATAGATAGATAGATAGATAGATAGATAGATAGATAGATAGATAGATAGATAGATAGATAGATAGATAGATAGATAGATAGATAGATAGATAGATGAGGGCACTATATTATAGATAGATAGGTGGAACTGAAGAGTCGCATAGTGTGGGGTCTCCTCAGTGTGTCAGTGGAGCAGGATGGTGACAGCAATCTGTCACTGAAGCTGCTCCTCTGTCTGGAGATGATCCTGTTCAGTGGATGCAGTGGATTCTCCATGATTGACAGGAGTCTGCTCAGTGCCCGTCGCTCTGCCATGGATGTCAAACTGTCCAGCTCCGTGCCTACAATAGAGCCTGCCTTTCTCACCAGTTTGTCCAGGTGTGAGGCGTCCCTCTTCATTATGCTGCCTCCCCAGCACACCACCGCGTAGAAGAGTGCGCTCACCACAACTGTCTGGTAGAACATCTGCAGCATCTTATTGCAGATGTTGAAGGACGCCAGCCTTCTAAGTAAGTATAGTCGGCTCTGACCTTTCTTACACAGAGCATCAGTATTGGCAGTCCAGTCCAATTTATCATCCAGCTGCACTCCCAGGTATTTATAGGTCTGTACATTCTGCACAGTCACCTCCGATGATCACGGGGTCCATGAGGGGTCTGGGCCTCCTAAAATCCACCACCAGCTCCTTGGTTTTGCTGGTGTTCAGTTGTAGGTGGTTTGAGTCACACCATTTAACAAAGTCCTTGATTAGGTTCATACACTCCTCCTCCTGCTCACTCCTGATGCAGCCCACGATATCGGTGTCGTCAGTGAACTTTTGCATGTGGCAGGACTCCGAGTTGTATTGGAAGTCTGATGTATGTTGGCTGAACAGGACCAGAGAAAGTCCAGTCCCCTGCGGTGCTCCTGTGTTGCTGACCACAATGTCAGACCTGCAGTTCCCGAGACGCACATACTGAGATCTGTCTGTAAGATAGTCCACGATCTATGCCACCAGGTGTGAATCTACTATTATCTCAGTCAGCTTGTCCCTAAGGAGCAGAGGTTGGATGGTGCTGAAGGAGCTAGAGAAGTCCAGAAACATAATTCTTACAGCACCACTGCCTCTGTCCAAGTGGGAGAGGGATCAGTGTAGCATAACCTATAGATGATGGCATCCTCCGCTCCCACCTTCTCCTGGTACAGAGCGTGGCGGACCTGTGGCCTCAGGTGGTGAAGCAGCAGCCGCTCCATGGTCTTCATCACATGTGACGTCAGAGCGACAGGCCTGAAGTCATTCATCTCACCAGGACGTGATACCTTTGGAACTGGGGTGATACAAGATGAGGCGTTATAGAACAACTGGTCTGATCTTTTAAAATCCCTGAGGCGCTCTGTGAGATTTGCACACTGCATCACTGACAGGGACTGGATCTGGAAAAATTTTTAATTTGCAGCGCGGCGCTCTAGCCACTAGAGGGCCACATCGGCATTCTGAAGCTGCCGGTCTTTGTTAGGTCTCGATGGCGTCAGCGGTTTACTAAGCGGAGTTGTTATCTTCACGTGGATTCAAAACTTTCAAAGTCATTTTCACAGCTCCACGTGTGTCATGTCCCCTTACCAGACATTCTTTAAGTCGAATAGGGTATCTACTTTATGTCCGTAAGTGGTGCTGTCAAAATAATAATTACATACAGGTTGATTTCAATCTTTATTTACCAGATCATATTTTCACACCGTTTCTAAATCCACTTCCTTCAGTCTTATTCTCCTTTCCAACTCTTCTCCCATCTTCCTCACATATATAGTATCACTTTCTTTACATTAGCCATACAGTAATCATTCCATTCTTGTCCGGTTCTGTATTACAAATATACTCAGCAAAAAAAAGAAACGTCCCTTTTCCAGGACTGTGTATTTCAACAATAATGTTTTAAAAATCCAAATAACTTTACAGATCTTCATTGTAAAGGGTTTAAACAATGTTTTCCATGCATGTTCAATTAACCATAATCAATTAATTAACATGCACCTGTGGAATGGTCGTTAAGACCTTAACAGCTTACAGAAAGTAGGCATTTAAGGTCACAGTTCTATAAACGCAGGACACTAAAGAGACTTGTCTACCGACTGTGAAAAACACCCAAAGAAAGATGCCCAGGGTCCCTGCTCATCTGCGTGAACGTGCATTAGGCATGCTGCAGGGAGGCATGAGGACTGCTGATGTGGCTAGGGCAATAAATTGCCATGTCCGCACTGTGAGACGCCTAAGACAGCGCTACAGGGAGACAGGAAGGACAGCTGATCATCCTCGCAGTGGAAGACCACGTGTAACAACACCTGCACAGGATCGGTACATCCGAATATCACACCTGCGTGACAGGTACAGGATGGCCACAACAACTGCCCGAGTCACACCAGGAACACACAATCCCTCCATCAGTGCTCAGACTGTCCGCAATAGGCTGAGAGAGGCTGGACTGAGGGCTTGTAGGCCTGTTGTAAGGCAGGTCCTTACCAGACATCACCAGCAACAACGCCGCCTATGGGCACAAACCCACCTTCGCTGGACCAGACAGGAGTGGCAAAAAGTGCTCTTCACTGATGAGTCACGGTTTTGTCTCACCAGGGGTGATGGACGGATTCGTGTTTATCGTCGAAGGAATTGAGCACGTCTGGGACCTGTTGGATCGCAGGGTGAGGGCTAGGCCATTCCCCCCAGAAATGGCCAGGAACTTGCAGGTGCCTTGGTGGAAGAGTGGGGTAACATCTCACAGCAAGAACTGACAAATCTGGTCCAGTCCATGAGGAGGAGATGCACTGCAGTACTTCAAGCAGCTGGTGGCCACACCACATACTGACTGGTACTTTTGATTTTGAGCCTCCCTTCATTCAGGGACACATTGTGAAACATTTTTAGTTTATGTCTTATGGTGTTGACTCTTTTACTGTTCATACAAATATTTACACATTAAGTTTACTGAAAGTAAAAACAGTTGAAAGTCAGTGGACGTTTCTTTTTTTGCTGAGTATAGTTATAGATTCCTAGGGCCTCATTTAAAAAAAAAAAAAAAAAAAAATTCGAGCGTGAAAATATGCAGACGCCAAACGAATAGGAAAATGAGTACGCCAAAATTAAATAAATAAAAAGAACAGATTTATAAAACTTGTCGTACGCACAATTCTAAACAATTTACCGTTTATAAATTACAATCACCTTGTAAAAGTGCGTACAGGAAAACTGCCCTGGAACATCCATATATGGGGAATGCTAAGCTACCTCATACGTATGCAATCGCGAGGCTGCAGAACTTCATTGGCTAGTAGAGCCGTCTCGCGCCTGACGTAACGAGACCACGCCTCCGGCTTGCATGTGTATCGGGCTCCGCGCCGCAACTGACAGCTCAAGAGCATGCGCAGCATTACGAAGCCTCTCCTCTGTGTTCTCTGCGTAAGGTGGCAGCATCTAAGCGGGTAGCCACAATCACCTGGCACATGTAATGGCAAGATTACTGTCTCAATGAATAGCACAGAGCATACGGAACAGTGAGGGTTCAGCCAGTTACCTTACCAGCAAAGCCAGCCATCACGTACAGCGCCTGTCAAAGCTGCTTTACCTCAAGAGTAAATGAATGACGACGGGCTAAGTGACCCAGGCCAGCGGACACGATGTTTCGCAGACATATCTTAGCATCACAGGTGACTCGTGCTTTAATGGATAAAAAAAGCAGCTTCATTCTTGCTAGGTGCCCTTATTGCTGTATGAGTGCAGTCACTTGATTATATTATCAGACTCTACTGCAAATGGACTTTCTATGCTGGAAAAATCGCGCTGTGTGCATGTGCAGCCACAACATATAAAAACTGATTTGTTAATGGCTTCTGGCAGAGCAGGCATGGTGGAGCTGGAGCCTGGCTGAGATATTCCTGAGCTATCGGCTAGTTCACAGGTAGCCAACATCAACTCATCCATTCATTTTCTCAACTCACTTATCCAGGGCAGGGTTGCTGGAGGCTATCCCAGCAGGCATTGGGACTGATTCAGGAACAACACCTGGATGGGATGCCAGTCCATCACAGCGTGAACAGACACACACAAGGGCAAATTTATGAACACCCATTCACCTAACCTGACTGTAGGAGGTAAACTGGAGCAAAACCACGTGGACACGGGGAGAACATGTAAACTCCAGACAGGGAGCCCCCGGGACTTGAACCCCCTTAGGCTTATTGCAGGGCAGCAGTGCTACCACTACACCACCATACTTTTCCAACATATATCAATCATTTGATGCTCAGAGCTGGAGGATCAGACATGACAGCCAGCCCGATGTTGTCAGGGGGACTTCAGTAACCCTGCTACTTCAGTCCTGGCTGCCCCCTCCCATACTTATCAAGAAGCACTATTAGCCCTAGATGCTGATGCCCCAATGCCCAGTACTCATTAGGCATTTCCACAGGGGACATTGCTGCCCTCTAGTGGTAACACATATGGATGTCATTTCTGTCCCCATCACTGCCTGGGGCCGTCCCTGGATGCCAGTGCTGCCCACAGAGGTTACATAAGTGCCCCAACCCACACTTATCAGCCCTTTTCACAAGAGGTGCTGTTGCCCCCTGGCGCTGTGTTCCTTGCCCAAAACTCCACTGTAGTTATCTTCACAGGAAGCATTGCCGCCCTCTAGTGGTAACAGTTGAGTCTGTTGGTTTCCCAGCACAGAGATGTGTCATCTGCCAGTGCTGCCCCCTAGAGGTTATGCTCCCCCCATGCCAGCTGCTGTTCCTGTTGCCCAGTAGTCACTAGTGATTTTCACAGGAAGCTTTTCTGCAACATGCAATCATCATGAGAAGCAATATAATTAAAAAGAAGCAAATCAAACAATCATAATAAAACAATAAATACAAAATGTCAGTTTTCTGTGACTACCAACACCCCTGAGAAGTGACAAAGCTCTTCTTATTCACTGTGACAGGTAAATGAGAACATGCGGGACTTCCAGCTCCCTTTGTATTTAAGGAGCAGCAACAGAATTCTTTACCTGCTACAGGGTGGGCACAGCACACCAGCCTCCACATGGAAAATAAAGGGATGCCTTCCTTGGAGCTCAGCTGGCAGCATGGGATTGGAGGGTAGAAGTGCCATTGGCAATGCCAGGGTGGGACAGTAAAGCACAGACTCCTTTAAAAATGGCTCTTTATTTATTGACAGGCTAAATCCGGCATCTATGTATTGCTATTTACACTATACAAGCTGGATATGAAAGCAGAATACAAAGGGTTTTATTTATATACATTATTTATAAATGCTGGTGTCTAAGACCAAAGTACGTACAGTTATTATTTCTCAATGACACAGTGCCATTTGTTGCCATTTTAAAAACAAAAAAGGACGTAAGCTGTAAGACCCTGCTACCTGTTCACACTGTGTCAGCGAAATCTACCAGTTTCGATGTGACGACTCTCGTTTTCCTGGCTCTGGCATCCTCCCATTTTTCTTTTCTCTCATAAGCAGCTTTCTGGAGTCTGTCTGTCCAATGCAGATAAGACAGATAGATAGATAGATAGATTTTAGTATAGTAGGCAGGATAAGATAGACAGACAGACAGACAGATAGATAGATAGATAGATAGATAGATTTTAGTATATTTGGTAGGATAAGATAGATAGATAGATAGATAGAGTATAGTAGGCAGGATAAGACAGATAGATAGATAGAGTATAGTAGGCAGGATAAGACAGATAGATAGATAGATAGATAGATAGATAGATATTAATTTATAGTATGTATAGATAGATAGATAGATATTAATTTATAGTACAGATAGATAGATAGATAGACAGATAGATAGATTATAGTTAGATAGATAGATAGATAGATAGATAGATAGATACATTTTAGTATAGTAGGCAGGATAAGACAGACAGACAGATAGATAGATAGATAGGAGTATAAGATAGATAGATAGATAGATAGATAGATAGATAGATAGATAGATAGATAGATATTCATTTGTAGTATAGTAGGCAGGATTAGACAGATAGTTAGAGGCGGACTCAGAATTTGGTTTGTGCCGACCAGCCAGCCTCCATGACGTCCTTGCATGGCTCATGTAATTCAGAATCAGCAGCCGAGCTCCCTTACAGATACGCAGGCCATTTGCCTTTAAATAAGTTCTTCATCGTACGCACAGTCTCCACGATACTCGATGTGGAAGAGCATTCCAAAGCAGGTTCTATTAATAAAACACAAGTCTACCGTTGAGATTTTGATCTTTTTTTGTTTTTACACTTTAATGTATAGAAGTAGCCGAGCATGTCAGGTTCGTTGCATTGATCGTCCAGAAGCCCAGTCCTAAAAGGCCGATGCCGTTACAGATTCAGAGACCCGCCCTCCCCAATACGTGAGGGTCACCGTAAAACACTCACATCATGGCACTTGAGAGGGGCAGTCCGAGAGTCGGTCCGTGTGGACGGGTGAATGTTTCATCCTAACAGTAACAGGTGTTGACTTAAAGCAAAGTAAACGAAGACACAAACACATAGCAGCTTCCTATAAGGAAGTGTTTTCCACGGTTCCCAGTTGTTGGAATAATGGAAACGTCACCTCACTGTGTGCGTCGTGATTTACAGGAGGACAAAGTCACCTCGGGTAGCTTGCAGGGACAGCTGCGCCCCCCAGATTTTGTTTTCCAGGACTGCTACACTGATTTTGCATGTTGTACTTTTCCCAGTTCTACATATTAAATAATTTATCATTTCAGACATAATATAAAAATACAAAGTTAATCTATTTCCTAACACTCATAAGTGTGCCTTCTTGTTATTATAAAACGTAATTATACTTGTTTCTCTTTGCCTATACAGCACTAACAGTAGTTTTCAAGGTCAGGGGACGGGGCAGTGGGACTGAGGTCATTATTTTTAGTCACTATGACGTTCGGGAGGAGCACACGAGGGGGATTAGAGGTGAAGCGGGTCATCTTGAGCTTCTCACGTAATTCTTCATTCTGAAGATGCACTATCCCTTTATTCCACCGGTGGACACAAAAGCTGAGGTGGGGCTCATTTTAGCATTAAAAACACAAGACTTTAACTTTGGCATCAACAGGATGGCACATAAAACACAAAGTCCATGCCCCCTTGAGTCCAATGCATTCCCTCTGAAAGAGACAATCAGATGCGCTGGACACTCGGGTGAACGCTGAAAGATGGCCAACATTGCCAAACTGGCCCTTGAGCGTTTTGAAAGGGAGTTCATTTTTCACATTTGAAGCAGCGTAGTGCACGTGTTTACCTTCCATGATCATTTCTACACACGCGTTCACTTCCGATTCACATTCGTCTCTTATTGCCGTTTAGCTATTGGAAAGAAAAGGCAAGCGACATTCCCGCTCTGCCGGGAAGAAGGAATAGTGCGTCCTCGGACGGTTACACTCTCTCCCTACTCAACCGCACACAAACACTGGAAGGTCAAGATGGCCGAAGAGCGAGCGGGCTGCACAAGCTCCAGTCCTAGTGGCCCCTGCTGGGGCCGCTGCTCCCGCTTGTCCAGTCGATGATGATGAAGCTGAGGCTCATGATCATGAACAGGAATCCGAGGGCTGCAAAGCAGGCGGCCTGTGGAGCAGCAAAGACATTATGAGATCTACAACAGGAAACACACTTAATACGTACTGAAGGAACTTCTGCATGCACTTCTGTCCAAAAGTTTGGGGTCCCCCAGAAATGACACCTTTTGTTATCAAGATGCAGTTAAGGTGATTTAAACATACAGCTAAGACATAAGCTAAGTGTTGCTCATGACTATCACTGACTGACTGATTTTTAGTTAATTATTCACATTTGACTGCAGAGCTCATTCCCAGCAGCCATTCCTTCAACTCCCTCAGCTGATCCTTAGCTATGTATTAATGCTAATTGGTTATTAGAGAGGGCGGCACGGTGGCGCAGTGGGTAGTACTGCTGTCTCGCAGTTAGGAGATCTGGGTTCGCTTCCTGGATCCTCCCCGTGTGGAGTTTGCATGTTCTCCCCATGTCTGCGTGGGTTTCCTCCCACAGTCCAAAGACATGCAGGTTAAGTGCATTGGTGATTCTAAATTGTGCTTGGTGTATGGGTGTGTGTGTGCCCTGCGGTAGGCTGGCGCCCTGCCTGGGGTTTGTTTCCTGCCTTGTGCCCTGTGTTGGCTGGGATTGGCTCCAGCAGACCCCCGTGACCCTGTAGTTAGGATATAGTGGGTTGGATAATAGATAGATGGATGGTTATTAGAGAAACCTTTGTAACTGAACTCACACCCCTGAAACCAGTTATTCTGTTCACTGGGGTTGGAAGGTTCTAGTAATCCTAAATTTCAGCTCTGGGTTCTAAAACGGCCACAACTGAGACAACGTCCTCAAGACACATGTCCTTCTCGTTTTTGCAGGCTGAAGGTTCTGCTCATTCATCGGTCAACGCTGACATGATAACAAACCCTAACCTCATTAACGGCCTTATCTGGAGTGGTACCCGATAACAGCCCTGCTGTGAGGACGGAAACTGCACTCTTAGCGGGCTGCCTCATCTTCCTCGCCTGGAACAATTCTAACACATTTGCTATAACACATTTGGATGATTATTTAACACTACAAAAAAAAAAAAAGAAAGATCTGCTACTGACCAGGATCTTAGGAGTTGAGGTCATGGGCTCTTTATCCGTGGGTACAATGCGTATGTAAAAGACGGCTGGAAAGATGAAGATCAGGCATGGTGCCGAGGTTGCCCCTGTGAAACAGAAGAGGTATGGATGTTAGTCTGAAAGTTGGTCCAAAGCGGTGGCCATGAACATAAATGTTCTTTATGACCTCCATTACTGAAAAACCAACAGAGGTGAATACTTTTTATGGACACTGTATATAAGTTGATAAAGCAAATTGCCTCCTTGGACCACAAAAATCCACCTTAATAAAGGACGACCATCTGTGTGTCCATCCAGTTAGTATGTCTATGTCACTCTAAGAAATGGTACATCACAAACACCTGTAGTAACAAAATGCATTGCAAAGTGTCTTTCCAACAGATGGCACATCACAGACATTAACACTACTTTTACAAATCCCATACCAAATGGCACATAACAAAGACATGTGCATTGCATTTATCATTCCAACACATGTCGCATCACAAACATTTGCTGTAATGAGATGCATTGTATTTGTCATTCCAACAGATGTTGCATCACAGACATTTACCTGAAACAAAAGCATTGAGGTCTACATTGATTAGTTACATTTCAGCCCGTCTTAGGCAAGTAGCACAGCTAGTTAAAGAATAAGTTTCTGTATGTCTGTGTATTTTTCTGTCCGTCTGCCTATTATGTCTCTGTCCTTCTGGCAAATGACACATCACAAACATTTGCAGTAATGAAATGCTTTGCATTTGTCATTCTAACAGATGGTACATCACAAACATTTCCACTGCCTTTACGAATCCCATACCCATCAGCATATAACTGAGACATGTGCATTACATTTGTCATTCCAACCAATGAAGGATCACAGCCATTTGCAGTACTACAGTGCATTGCATTTGTCATTCCAACAGATGGCACATCACAAACATTCATACTGCTTTTACGAATCCCATACCAAATGGCATTTTCAAAGACATATGCATTGCATTTGTCATTCTAACAGATGGCACATCACAAAGAATAACACTGCCTTTGTAAAGCCCATAACAAATAGCATATAACAGAGACATTACTGCATTTGTCATTCCAATAGATGCTGCATCACAAACATTTGCAGTAATACAATGCATTGCATTTGCTATTTCAACAGATGACATATAACAAACATTTGTAGAAGTAAAATGCATTGCATTTGTCATTCCAAAATATGATACATCATAAAGAATATCACTACCTTTATGAATTCCAAACCAAACAGGGTATAACAGAGACATATGTATTTGCCATTCTAACAGATGGTGCATCATAAACATTTGTAGTAATACAATGCATGTAATACAATGGAAATGGGCTGAAGATAAATAAATATATTTTTATTTTATCCTAACAGTGTGCTGGGCATTACTATGTTTGGGTTTGGGGCTCAGTGGCGCTCCCTTGTGGTTACAGTTGTATATGTCATAGACAGACGTAATTAAAATGAATAAATCAGGATTTTTAAAGCAGTAGCTTGAAGGATCAAGATGTTTGGAGTTGACACCTTTTATAGACATGTCCCTGACAACAGAAGCCATCCTTCAGGAGCACCGCCAAGACAGTAAACCTGATCACAGAATAAATCATTCTCACCTCTCCCTTGGCATGCCTACTGTACCAATGAAATCACGCCACACTCACAAAATTACACTACCAGGCGTACATTTCTAAACACAGTTTAATGATGCCAACTCATCATTATTCCATTCCATATCCGTGTCCCCCAGTTTCCAACACCTGGTACAAGGTCGCAATCCAACTTTAGAATAAACTCCTCTTCTCCTTTTTTTTCACTGTTTGCCATTCAGGAATTCTAGGAAGAGCTCTCAGAACAAACACATTTCACCATTATATAAACTCACAGAGTTTTCTGACCTCATCCACCCTCTGGGGGAAGCAGTGTCAGCTCCACGTGCATATCAGTGCATGTGGCCAAATGCAAGCCAGTGACTGTAATTTGCTTTGCTTTGTTCTGGGAAATCCAGCAGAATGTTGTACATGAGACACCCTGTTTACATTTGACTTTTGAAGTCAAACTAAAAAATCATAAAGTGTGAGCCAGCAGACAGCACGGTGCCATCTTCTGCAGTCGCTCTCGGTTTGACTGCATGTAATTTCACCTCGCCTCAAGTTACATCAAGGGGTGACTTTCTGGATCTTCACCTCTCAAATCCCTCACCACAGTCCCTAATGAAGGACGGCAAGTGGAGATGCACGGTGTCACAGCCTCTCTTGAGCTTCATTTCCATGAAAGACTGTCTCAGTGGCTACACTCATCCCAAGACAAATGCATTTTCAGGGTCACAGATTGTTCCGCTCAGGTGAGGTGACATAGCTGAAAACCCAACTGAGAATGCTGGGAAGAGAAAAATAAACCAAGAAAAATGGGCAAGTGGCTACAAGTGAGGACACTTGATAACTGGCACCGAGTGGGGATGCTTCAGTACGATATGGTGGAGGGCAGAAAATCATGCACCCCAGGAATTTGATAGATAGATGATTGATTGATTTTAGTATAGCAGGCAGGATACAATTTAGTATAGTAGGCAGGATAAGATAGATAGCTAGACAGACAGACAGCTAGATAGATAGATAGATAGATAGATAGATAGATAGATAGATAGATAGATAGATAGATAGATAGATAGATAGATAGATTGTAGTATAGTAGGCAGGATACAATTTAGTATAATAGGCAGGATAAGAGGCATTAAGAGGAACTGTGCTGCACCAGCATTCCAGCATCATGAGAATATAAGGTGCCCAGTGGAAGCGTATGGGATTCCCCTCAGGAAACTAGAGGGCACGAGGGATTGAAGGGCAACTGCTGATATACAAAGGTCAGTCTATTAAATAACGAGGCTGTATTTCTATCTCAACAATGTGGAGCTGTCGCAGAGAACTCATGAGGACCCCATGGAAGAGGAGATCCAGGCTTGGTCACCCTCTGAGAATGAAGTGGAGGGCAGGCAATAACTATCAACCCGCACAGAAAGCATAAAAATGGTCAACCGAGAAACCTGATTCAGAAACCTCAACAGGAATATCAAAGTGCTGGGCTTTAAATCGTGACATCATTATTATGAACACAGAGAAAAGACCAATAATAGCACAACAAATCCACAAGCAAGAAATCCGAAATGCAATAACAGCAATTAGCAACACAGACGGAGATAAAATTATTGACCATAAAAATATAATTGACACATTTAGAGAGTACTGTAAGTCCTTATATTCGACATAGACGCAAGACGCAATCCAATGAGTTTCTTGATTCATCAGAGATACCACAGCTAGTGCTGTGGAAGTGGATAAACCTCTGGCACTTTCTGAATTACTAGATGCTTCAAAGTGGGAAAGCAGCCGGCCCTGATGGCTACCCAGTGGAATTTTATAACAAAATTCACAAATACATTAGCTCCACTATTATTAGCAACATTTATAGAAGCTAAAGGCAAAAGCGATTCTACCTCAAACTTCTCGCCAAGCATTAATTACCATCTTTCCTATATAATGTGTATCATTCAGACCGATCTCTCTTCTGAATAACGATGTTAAGAGACTCCCCAAAGTTCTAGCCAGAAGAACTGTGAAAGTGCTTTCTTTGGTAATACAGGATAAACTAAACGGTGGGAGTCGATTTTTGCTTTGATTTGTTAATTTTGTCTTGACTGTATGGAATGTTATCTGTTTCTAATTTAAATCAATAAAAATATATAAAAATAAAGAAAAGTGCTGAGCTTGGTATGGAGGCAACTGAAGGCAGCATCAGAGATTAGGAGTCGCTGGTGAAGGACATTGTAAGCCTACGCTCCAGAAGGGGCAATGGGCCTAAGTAAGTATGTAAGTAAGTAAGTAGAAGAAGAAGAAAAAGAAGAAGAAGATGACATTATATGGAACTTTTCTCACTGCTTAAAGCACTCTACATAGCCAGTGGGCAGCCACTTCAACCACCACCAATGTGCAGAATCTACCTGGATGATGTGACAGCAACCATTTCTGCACCAGAACACTCACCACACATGAGCTATTAGTGGTGAAGTGGTGAGAGTGATAGCCAATCAGGGACAGGGGATGATTAGGGGTCCAGAATGACCAGATGGTGGTAGACAATCTGGCCTGGTCATCAGGATACCCCCTACTCTTTATGAAGGATGCCCAAGAGTCTTTAATAACCACAGAGAGTCATCTCTGGTTTTAGATCTCATCTGAAGGATGGCACCATTTTTACAGCACAGTATCCCCGTCACGGCACTGGGGCATTGGGATCCCCACACAGAGTCCACAGGGAAAGTGCCACCCCACTGCTAAGCAAGTTAGGTAAATTCTGGACAAGTGTGATCTTTTTTAACATTTTCTACTTCCTGCCCTGCATTTAACCATCAGGACCTCTTGGCTAGTCTTACCAATCACTCCAAAGATGCCCAGAATTCCAGGAGCAAAGATGACCAGCAGGTTGATGAGCGTCAGGAGGCAAACAGCAATGATGATGTGGCGCACCCAGTTGAACGTCTTGTTCGCAAACAGCATCTGCTGGATGGCTCGCCTAACCTGTATGGGACAGACAAGCCACAGGGAGAGTGGAAATGGTAAGTCACAGGGGAGAATTTTATGTTTCCTGGCACACTGGCATCGCCCCAGCAGCACTCTGTTACAAAATCCAGAGGCTTGATGTCTAACACATGCAGACCTGTTGGCAGCAACACTGCTTGTGTTTAAGGTTATTTGCCAAAAGCCATTTTTCAAGTAGCTCTTTACTCCGACTGTCACCCGCCACCATTACAAAGGCAAAAAAAAAAACCACAACTGCACAGATAGTGAAGAGGTCCCCTCGGTAAGATGGGGGCAGATGTTACAACCAAGACATGAAGCTGCAGGTTCCAAGCTACCCCTGACCTGCTGTAATCCCAAAGAACCCCCTGTAAGGTTTACAGTAAGAAGAAGAATGTTGTGTGTGATTTCACGGGGCATTTGTCATGCGCAGTGGGCTCAGAAAGGGCTCAGACGCCTTCACCTTCTGCACACTTTCTTGTTGTCCATCAATCTACACTCGATGACCCGTTATGACAAAGTGACGACGTGTTTTCAGAAAGGTTTTCAAATGTATTAAAAATTAACAGCTAAAATCTCTCATTTCCTAGAACCTTTCAGATCCGTTGCCGTGGCCTTCCAAACTGTGTTAAGGTGCTTCCTGTTTGCCTTAATTCCCCTTGAGATGTTTCTAGAACTTGGTTTGGGGTCCACCTGGGGTAAACTGAACTGACTGGACATCGTTTAGAAAGGCACACGTGGACCTGTGTATAGGAGGTCCAGTCGATCACATTAAGTATTCACGCCCCCTTTCAAGTCAGCATTTAGTAGACGAACCATTGTCGGCCATGACGGCCGCGAGTCCATGTGCCCAGGTTTCTCTATCAGCTTTGCACATCTCCATTCTGCCAGTTTTCCCCTCATTCTTCTTCTTTGCAGAACTGTGTCAGGCGTCATGGAGATTGTGAGTGAAAAGCCTTTGTCAAATCCACCCACAAATTCTCCATTGGATTGGGATGAGGACTCCGACTTGGCCACTCCAGAACATTCATGCTACTGTTTTCAAGCCATTCCTGTAGTACTGGGGTGTTGTACCACGTTAGCCATTATGGATGCAATGAGAAGTCAAGCAAAATGACACCTTTTATGGGCTAATCGGTTCAAGGTGTCATTTTGCTCGACTTCTTGTTGAAACCATTTCTGTCTCTCTTTAGCTTTATGGTTTGGGGGTGTCATCTTGCTGGAGAACAAATCTTCTCCCAACGTGTAGGTTTCTTGCAGACTCCACTTGGTTTTTCTCCAGGATTTCCCCGTTATTTTGTTGCATTCTGTTATGCTTTTTCATAACTACTGTGATGGGAGGCCGGGACGCCCCTGCTGCATATGTTCTGGGGGAGCAACCATGGGCAGCTCAATACCTCCCCCGGGACGCTTGGTGGCAGCCTCCCAGGCTGATGGTGGTTCCCCAACCTCTCGCTTGGCTCCATGGGAGATGAAGTCCTCCACAGCCTGGTTGAGAGCTGGGGTGGCCGCTAGGGTGTACTGTCTGGAATCAACAGCCCGGCTGGAGGAGTCTTCAGCCCCACCCGGAAGGGCAATTGAGACCAGGTGGTCAAGGACCTGGAACACTTCCGGGTGGGCTATAAAAAGGGCCAGTCACCACCACTCGATAGCCAGAGTTGGGAGGAGGAGGAGGACTGAGCTTGAGGAGGAGCGCTGGTAAAATAAGAGAGAACTGTTGTGGGTCTTTGGTGTGCTTTGGGACTATGTATTGGCTGTGGGGTTCACGGGGAAGAGGTGTCCCATAGGTGAAGAAGATAAAATGCCTGTTTATTTTACACCTGTGTCGGGTCAGGCGGCTATATAGCGCCTTTTTTACACTACATCTTAGTTGTTTTCTCAATAGAATATATGAGCAGAGAATGAATATACTCATCACAGATCTGCAGCCTGTGCTAATATCCACTATTCTCTGTTGTATTCTCCGGTTCTTCTATGGTAGCGATCTGGGTGCTGCCACCACCTTCTGAAGGCACCATTAAGCCCCCAAGCCCCCTGAGATGATGGAATGAAGGTAGGTGTCTCAGCTGTCCACAAGACCAACTCCATTAAATCCCATCATGGGAATCATGAAATTTACAAGGTTTGATTTAGGAATAATTATGTTAGGTAGAAGGCCCAGTGGTGTTGGGTGGTCTTTTGTCCTGCAGATTTTATTCTTTATTTTTTTTTTCTCCAGCCTAACTGGAATTAATGTTTTCCCGGTGTGGTATACCGGGTCCGCGGCTTCAAAAGAAAGGGGCCAGGTTTTAAATCCATACGGCCCTGTCACTCTCTCCGTGGGCGCGATTGCACGGTTGCAGGGAGTTAATTGAAGTAGTTGGAGCGAGTCACACCTGCACGTGTGGGTGCGATCGTTCACAATTGCTTCTTTGGCTTTGTGTGATTAAGGCGCTGCGCCCAATGGAGGTGTGTGTGTGTGTGTGTGTGTGTGTATATACAGGCCGGCACAAAGGAAAGATGGATGGATCAAGAAATCAGGATAGATTGAGGAAAAGAGAAAGAAAAAGGGGGTTAAAAGACGTGAAAGAGCAGTCTTAGCAGGAGGATCTGGCCACCTGGAAGGAGGAGACAGCACGAGCGTTTGGCTGTGGTGCTCTAGAGGCTAATCCATCCCACTGAATGTTCGGGTGGATGGAGGTGAGCAAGGCAGGTGTCCTCCTGATGGATCTGAGGAGCGACTAAGTGAGTGCGAAGGAAGAAGGGAGGAGAGCCGACCTCGGACAGTCTGGCCGTGATTTCTGCAGGCGGCCAAGATGGAGGTCGGCCGAAAGGAGCTTGTGGCTGTTGGGTCTCCGCCGGCTACGGGAGCAATGGGTGAGCCGAGGAGAATGGGTTGGAGGTGTGCTGAGATCGGGACGAGAGAGACTGCCTTTTAACTTCTGATTTTAACCTCAGATTTTTATGAATGGGCAGCACGGTAGCGCAGTGGGTAGCACAACTGCCTCGCAGTTAGGAGACCCGGGTTTGCTTCCTGAGTCCTCCCTGCCGTGGAGTTTGCATGTTCTCCCCGTGTCTGCATGGGTTTACTCCCAAAGACATGCAGGTTAGGTGCATTGGCGATTCTAAATTATCCTTAGTGTGTACTCGGTGTGTGTGTGTGCCCTGTGGTAGGCTGGCGCCCTGCCAGTTTGTTTCCTGCCTTGCGCCCTGTGTTGGCTGGGATTGGTTCCTGTGGCCCTGTAGTTAGGATATAGTGGGTTATATAATGGATGGACCAATTTTTTTTATCCCAACTTTTCACTGTTTTTATGGATTTATTTACTAGAACTGTGGAGCACTAACTGTTTTTGTTTGCTGATTTTTAATAAAAGCACCTTTGTACTGATTGCACTACTGTATCCCCTGGCTTTATTAGAGAAATGTCCTCATTTGTCAGCTCATCTCGGTGTCGGGTTCAAGAGCTCCCGAAAGTCGGATGGGAGCTTGGAGCGAACCTACATCGTCACACCTGGCCGCCTGACCATACCTTATTGTGCTGTTATTTTTTTCTTTAATATTATTGCTTATTTTTAATTGTTTTCTCTTCTTGTAACTTTCATTTTATCATCGTGTAAAGCACTTTGGGCTACATTGCTGTTTTTAAAACCTGCTATATAAATAAACGTTGCTGTATGCTTTAAAAGCAAAAAGAAAATGTTTTCAAAACTGTACGGCTCACTCACTCACTTTATCGGTGGCACGGATTGAAATAACAGCCTTGTGATGTTCTACATGACCATTGTGATGGACGGCCGGCAGCCCACAGAGTGGAAGGCAACCCCTTTGGGACACTTCTTCCCCCAAGATGCTAGATGGCAGCTTCTCTGCAGCATAGCGGAGCCCAGGATTCTCGCTGGGCACCATGGGATCTGTAGTTCAATCGCACAGCTCTGCTGGGTACAATGGGTGCCACCAGGAGACGCTGCAGGAGGACCTGGGGACTCATACTGTTTACATAGGCCAGAAGTACTATGGAGTCATGGGGACAGAAGGCCAGAAGTACTTTCGGACTGAAAGAAAACTCAAGTTCTATATCTGACCCGGAAGAGCTGGAAAGTCACATGGATGGAAGAACAGAAGCACTTCCGGGTCAGGCACTGTTTAAAGGATTGCTGGGAACCCAGCAAGTGAGCCAGAGTCGGGAGGTGTAGGACAGAGCTTGCTGGGAGGTGTGGTGGAGAGATTTGTGAATATTATTTTGTATTATTTGATTACTTGCCTGTGTTATTGTGGCTATGGTGCGTGGGGAGCACTATTTAAACAAGAAAATAAATTAAAGATCTTCTTGGTCACCGTCTGTCTGTTGGGTTTAAAGCGACAACAGTGCCACCTAGCGTCCTATGCCTTCCATACTGAACACCACGCTACGGTTCAATCGTTGTCCCAACTTTACACATGGTGCACAAGAAGGTGAAGTGACTGACGCTGAGACTCACAATGTGCCACCAAGCACTTTTTGGGTGGTCTGCACCGTCAGCGTCACTACAAGACTTGCTCTACCACTCCAGCATTTTATGACCTAAGCACTACCTGAAGCCCCTTACTCTTCTGTTATTGCAGCCATTGTTAAATGCCAGTCTGTCATCTTGTAAAAGCAATATGAAGGAGCAGCTAGTGAATCTTATTTAATTTACGTTCATTCAGCAACCCAATTACTGCCCTGATTTAAAGCAGCTGGTTGGAGGTCTCATTCCATGAAAGTAATGGCAACGTCTGCAAAGCACACCTGCTTACTGAAGCACCGACAAACTCTCAGAGCGCGCTGATGCTGGTTCATGTGGGCTCACGTCTCTTTATGAAATATGAGCAAAGACAGGCTAGCAAATGACCGGGTGGCTTGGAAGTGCGTGCAGTAATCATGTTTTCCCCTGTCAATTTATCAGTGAGTGTTGTGTACTACTAAACAAGGAAAGAGAAAAACTCGAATCCGGAAATCACTCCAGTGACGCAAAGACTCGTGGACACCCCTGACCTTCTCACCGGCCCGGTTTAGTCAGCTGTCAACTTCACACCTGCATGTCTCAGGGGGTGCGGGATGAAAACTGAAACACAACCCAAACAAGCAGAAGAAATGGAAACTTCCACACAGACGCCATTTTCGGCCCCCATGGAGCACCAAGGCTGCAACACTAACATAAATGTCTGTGTTCATACACGTAACTGAAACCTTCAAGCATAAGATAACGTTTTCAAGCCCATTTAGGGTGTTCACATATTAGGTATGTTTGTTCAGTACCGCACCCTAGCTCGACTGACCCTCCTCAGCACTCCCCCGCTGGCCTGCACTCACACTGCGCTTAACTCCCGGTCAGGTTTAGGGCAGATTTCAAAATCTTCCTTTTAATATATAAAGCCTTAAATGGCCAAGGTCCGACTTACTTATCTGAACTTATCATGACTTACAAACCAGAGATCTCAAGATCCCGGTCTGCTTATGATTCCAAGGACTAATAAAATAACAACAGGAGGTCGAGCTTTTAGTTACAGGGTCCCTAAACTGTGGACTGGTCTGCCTGCTACTATAAGAGATGCCCCTTCGGTCTCAGCTTTGAAATCCCAGCTGAAGACTCACTACTTCAATTTAGCACACCCTGACTAGAGCTGCTGATTAACTGGACAGACTGCATCTCCGTCGTTAGTTATTAGCACTAAAACATGACTAACATGATAGCTCTAATTTGTTACTAACCCTCACCTATTCTGTTTCTCTTTTCGGTATTCACCTGCCAAGTTGTTTTGCCTGCCTAAAGTAAAGTCACCTCTGATGGAGGATCACAGGAATCATCAGGTAGAGGGGTCCTTTCATCGGATTGGCTGGCCCAGCACTGACTCGGCTGTGGAATGGCCAACAGGGGGAGGCAGCTTGATGGCCAAGGTCTCCAGGACTCTGAACAAATCCAAATCGTATTATGGGATATCAGTCGGTCAGTCAGTCATTTTATAACCCGTTATATCCTAACACAGGGTCACCGGGATCTGCTGGAGCCAATCACAGGGCGCAAGGCAGGAACAAATCCCAGGCAGGGAGCCAGCCCACCACAATATGGGATATCATCTACTGTTGAATTCTGCTCTGTACTTGTAATATTTCGTTTGCACCATTATATTGTACAGTGGAACCTCGGGTCACGAACGTCTCAGAACACGTACAAATCAGTTTACAAACAAAAAGTTCACCAAACTTTTGCATCTGTTCACGACCACACACTCGGGTGACGAACAAGCCAGTTTCCCTTCCGGTTCGTACGCGCTGATGATTTCCGCACGTGTTCAGTCTCTCCCTATACTGTACATCGTTCTCGGTGCATCACGCAGAGGGACTCTCTCTCCAAACTCTAACCTCCTCTCAACCCAGCTTCCTCCTGTGGTATAGCGGGTCCACAGCTCCCGTCAAAAAAGTCCAGTTTTAATACAAAGTCACCACACTCGCGGTTCCGGAGGAACCTAAGTGCACAGGTGAGAAGCGGTCCGGATCTGTAATTGCCACGACTACCCCGTCCTCTTGATAAATAGAAGCACAAGTCGGCTAAAAGGAAAAAGAAGAGAACAGGAAAGAACGAGAGGTTGCAGGAGGAGGCAGAAAGCAGGAGGAGAAAGAGAGAGCAGGGAGCCTGGGTGTTTGTCTCAGTGTTATTCAATGTCTTTACATTTAGTTTACTATTACACTGTGCTTTCTATGGTATAATTAACTATATTTGTGCTTAAAAATCTTAAAAAAATATATATTTACATACAGTTCGTACAGCCTGGAACAGATTAATTGTATTTACATACAATCCTATGGGGGAAATTACTTCGGGTCACGACCAAATTGGGTTACGACCAGAGTTTTGGAACGAATTACGGTCGTGACCCGTGTTTCCACTGTATTGGTGGAGAAACATCTCGACGATGATCAACAGAATGGGATGGACCTGAGCCGAGGAAAAGGGTCTGAACACTCAGTACAACATTTCCTTTTTACTTTCTCGTATACATAGTATAAAGAAAGTATAAGAATCGCGGAAAAATTCGACCCCGTAATTTGATGAATCTCGACGTTTTACCGACAATACCATTTTTGAAATTCCGTCTGTCTCTGTGTCTGTCTGTGTGTAAACCCAGTAACTCGAAAACACTTTGACCACAGCCAGTGAGATTTTGCTTTATATTAAAATATATATATATAAAAATCAGGAATCCCATCAATTTTTGGGCCTCTGCCGGCAACCAGAAGTGGTACTTTAACAGAATACTTTCACAAACTTTCAAGTAAACTATGGTTATAATTACAGACATATGATTCCAATTTTGTATAGGTATTTATTAAGATAAAAAGCAAACAGATATGAAATTTGAGAAAAATTACTCAACTGGAAGTAGTATTTTATTTAAACAACCTTCCAAATTTTTTGTATCCTGGAAATATGTGTACACGCTATTAAAAACTGTATTCGATGTAACGTATATTCTTTCAACAGCTATTATTCATTTTATTTGAATTTATACATCATCAGTCTAACAACAACGTGTAAACATTGAATATAAAAAAATGTTTATGTGTGGAAGTGTGTGTGTGTCTGTCTGTCCGGCCCGGAAGTGCGAGGCTACAGCATGAAGCTCAAAGAAAGCGATTCTGTCAGCAAAGTGAAACCGCCAACTAAAGAGAAACTCGCTTAGACGCTAATACACTAGTGAGATGACAAAACAAATCCTCCTAGGAGAGAGATGCCCAGAGTAGTTCCTTTCAATTACTTGACATCGACACATTTCTATTTTGTTTCCGACGATTTCAATAGTTTCTAGGACCCCAGGCTTTTTACAGCACGGGCTTACACTGCTGGTTGAATATAAAGATGTAAAGGGAACAATAAGCAGCTACATCCCTATTGTGTTCCTGGTAATGCATTGAATTTTACGATATATATTTTTTTTATTTCCGATATATTATTTTTTTTATTTTTATTTTAATTAAATGTAGCTAAATGCCGTTTCAGCTATAGTAATTTACTGCAACAAATATTATATAATACTAACACTTTTCTATGTTTTTATGTGACTATAACTCTTTTTACTTTATACGTAATCCACGTAACACATATGTAATCATGAAAAAATTCCACCACTGTTTTCGACCTCCATAAGAGCGAAAATATCATTTTAATATAAAATTTGATTATAAATCGATATAAATGATTGTGTATCGATATTATCAATTAGTTATGATGAGAAACAAAGAGATATGATATTTTAGAAATATCACACGAGTGGAAGTGGTTCTGATGACCTTGTCCTCTGTCTCAGTATATGAGAAAGTCGAGGAGAGCGCACTCCCGATTTTTTTAATTTGTAATAAATTTCATAAAATTCTGAAAGTCCTGTTTTCACTTTGTCACTATGGGGTATTAAGTGTTGCTTCATGAGGCAAAAAATGAATTTAAATGATTTTAGCAATTGTGAAAAAAGTAGGAAGCGGTCTGAATACGTTCTGAAAGCATTGTATTTATGAATATGGACGGAAAACTAGAGCAGTCAGAGACCCCCATTTAGATATAGAAACTATTTCTAAGCCATCACACAGACAACAAACAGGTGCAGACTTTGAACTTAGAGCATCGGACTGGTTAAGTAGCACTGCTACCCACTGCCCCTTTGCAAAATGTACCTTCTCAAAAACATCTGCACCGCCTTACTTAATGAGGATCATGGACCATTGGGTGAAAGCCAGAAGACAGCCTAGCATTCTCACAGGCCCAGTTAATCTAAAATACGAATCCCAAACCAATACAAGGAGAACTTCCAAATTCCACACAGACGATGATCTTCTGATGGGCTGACACTCGGGAGACTCAGCTGATCAAAGATTCAGCAGTGCCAACCATTGGGCCACCCTGATTCCCAGAGCAGTGCAATGAAATAACAAAGCAAGATGCCAATGCCCTCAATAAATCAAACACTTCAGCACACGTTGAGGTCACTCACCGGGAAAAGGACGATAGGGACAGTGAGGGTGACGGCGGTGAGCACAGCCAGTCGGACGCAGAGGATAAGCGTGTCAAAGGGGTCGATCTTGCTGTAGGTGTGAAGCAGCTCTGCTCCGACTTTATCTGCAGGACAAAACCAAAAAGAAGAGTCAGAAGGTGTGCGGCTATTTCTGAGCAACGTCAGAACCGGAATCCCCGTACCCTTCTAATCAGTTAGCACAGCCGTTTCCAAACTGGGGGGGCCACGAGATATTCCAATATTAGACATCTGTTGCAACTGTAACAAATCCAAAAATAATTCAAAATATATAGAAATAATAATACCACCGTTATAATAACAATGTCCAACCCTTTTTCTAAGTTAACTGTTCGTTTTATTCAAAATAAATGATGCGCCACTGACGAGACTGAACAGTGTCGTTTTGAGAAGTCACCCAAATGTCAGGCGACAAGCGTAGATTTGTACGAACAGAGTGAATATAACAGGCGTGGTCCATTCATGATGCATGAACTAGTCAGGGCCAATCAACGTGCGGAAAAGAAGTCACATGGTCGAAATTAGTGTTTTCTGAACGGTGTTTAGTACTTGTATATGAATCGCTATGTGTCTGTGTTCGTATTTATGGAAGATCGAACCCCCTCTGTATGGTGTTGTGACGAAAACAGTTTTTAAAAGTTGTTGTCCTTCTCCTCCTGAACATGGGCAAGTTTTAATCGAACTTCAATGAGCACGCCAGGATGGAAAATGAAGAGGGTGCACCACAAAAGAGTGGCGGGTGTGGGAAGAAGCGGAAGTGTGTTTAAGTGTAAAAAGTATATAAATTACAATGTATGAAAACATCAACAAATATTTCATTTGGAACAGTCAGTCGTCATAGTCAACTCATTCGGAAAACGGGGCTTTTTTCAAGCATAAGGGTTCACCTCGGAGAAGAACTGATAAAAAACCATTCTAAACATCTATATATATAATTCACTAAGGCAAGACAACCGTGGAAAGCTGAGCCGCTGACAAGTAAGACACCTATGGCGCACGTAGGAAGGAGCCACGCCCACCAACTCCTGGCACCTCCGAGCCACGTTGACCGTTCATAGAGGCATGTTTCTCACGGAGGTGAGTCGCCATATGCAGCGTGTAAAACGGTTTGCGAGGGGTATCCCATGGGATCCTTAAAATAATCCTTTACAACTGAGGTTAAAACACAATGAAGTAAGCAGTCTTTAAAAACCGTTTTCGGTTACGAAGCACGACCGCGTGCGCCATAGCAAACTGTTTTACATGCTACATACAGCAATTCGCATCCGCGACAAACGTGAGTCGTCTTAGATGCTCCTGCAGGAACACGGAAAGTCTACGTGAGTCACAGGTGCATCTGGACTGTGCAAAGACGACAACGACTCGAGTGACGAGTTGGAGGTGGGCACATGAGCGATGGCGGTCTGCCAGTTTTCAGTCACGGACGATTGTGTGTTGGTTCGTTCTGTGCATTGTTATAATGTTGCTTTTCTTGCTGATTTATTACATTACCGATTTTTCAAGTGTTAATTTTCTCCCTGTGCTTAAAAATCATTAAAAAACCGGCCTGATTATGCGACGTATGGTACGCCGCGGGTTGGCTAGTTTGTGATAATTCACATTTAACTAACTAATCGCACCAAGCCGCCAATTGTACCCTGCAACTGTCAGGGGTGTATTATAGAACTGTAAACTGTATTATGGTTTAAATCTTGAAACATTAAGTGCGGCGTGAACAGAAAAAGTTTAGCAGTTTGGGCCACGTGAACAATTACGTCTTTCACCTTCCTCTTTTCCTTATCCAGTCAAGGTAACAGTCCATAAGATGGAGAGCGAGATACTTTAAACAGCAAGAATGAATTCTCTTGGTCAGAGTTGCTGCTCAGTTGCTATTTTAAAGGAATCCACCCAAAAATGGTATTTTATTTCCACATTACACTGTGTATTCTCCATTTAGATGACATCATTCTGTGTTTTCACATCACCTAAGGGGGTCTTCTTCTGGTGACATGTCACTGGACAGGCAACGCCAGCTGCTTATTTAAGAATATAGGGTCTTAGGGTCAGTAAAACTCAGCTCTTTACCCCAAACGTTATTTGAAAGTCCTGTTTCAAAAGTTTGCCCTATTGGTCAGACCCCGGGTGGTCTCCAGGTTACGATTTTGAGATAGCATGTGTTAATCTTCGTCACCTGGAAGAACCTGCTCTGCTGATTCACTCTTGTCTTGGAGAGGGACCCCCGCTTATCACATTCCCAAAGTCAGGCCACTGAACGTGGCTTTTATGCAACTCCCATTAACCTGGAGGTGTTACAGATTAACAGGGCTTTCAAAAGTGCTCTTCAACATGGGACAAAAGCAAACACATTCTTCTGTAGGTTTATATAAACCTTTGGTGACCTTTCCACTGACAGACAACAACATTTTTTTTATATTTTTCTCCACCAAAGTCCAAAACAGTAAAACTCTATCAGGATCTGAAGGCTTTTTTTTTAACTTTTGAAGACCACCCTGTACGGTTTTTGTTTTTTTTTTGCATTTCCCCATTTGTGTCATGATGCTTGTGAACTGCGACCGGCTCTGCGGATGTGCACATGGGAGATCCACCAACAAAGGGATGATAATAACAATAATAATAATTCTTTACATTTATATTGTGCTTTTCTCACTACTCAAATCTTCAGTGAGTGGGCAGCCATTTCACCCACCACTAATGTGCAGCATCCACCTGGATGATGAAGGAACTATAGGTCAATAATAATAATCATAATAATAATAGTTCTTTACCTTTTCTTTTGTGCCAGTGCATCTCACCACACATGAGCTCTCTTCTGGTCAAGGTTGTGGGGCGGCAAAAACCCAATTAATAAAGATGGGGGCAACCCCAGGACTGGGTACCAACTCACATCACCCCCAGTCATTGACCCTGAGCCATTCTAGTGTATGGAGGGTCTTCAGAACACTAAGGGACCACAAGGGAACACACTGAGACTGCTCCCAGATGAAGGAACTATAGGTTAATAAGAAGAAGAAGAAGAAGAAGAAGAATTGCGCTTTTCTCACTACTCAGATCACTTCAGTGAGTGGTGAGCCGCTTGAACCACCACTAATGTGCAGCATCCGCCTGGATGATGCGATGACAGCCATTTTTACATTCGCCACACTTGGCCATTCTAGTTTGTGGAGGCTCTTCAGAACACTACGGGACCACAAGGGAACACATTCAAACTGAAGGAACTATAGGTTAATAACAATAATAATAATCATAATAATAATTCTTTACATATATACAGTGATACCTTGGTATACGTCCGCTTTGGAATAAGTCCAACTTGGTATACGTCCGCTTTGGATGTGAAAAATTTTGCTTGGTATGCGACCTTTGTTTGAAATACGACTCACGTGCTACCCTTGTTTACCTCTCTCTCGAGACAAAGCCACGACTGCCCACGTCAGTCATCGCCAGTTGCGAACAACCCGCATGCTACCTGTTGTATATGATTGTTCAGTCGGTGTTGATTGCTATGGTCTGCGCCAGTTGTTAACATTCAGTGAACAACCCACGTTACAACTCTCTGTGAATTTTCACGTGATTTTGTGATTTTTCCTGTAAATTTGAATTGATTGTTGAAAAGTATGAAGGTGGCACACATATCTGGGACTTGGCTGCTGCATACCGTATGCC
Source organism: Polypterus senegalus (assembly GCF_016835505.1). Lineage (NCBI taxonomy): Eukaryota > Metazoa > Chordata > Cladistia > Polypteriformes > Polypteridae > Polypterus > Polypterus senegalus. The sequence continues at coordinate 14,367,200 of NC_053165.1, read as the reverse complement.
GAGAACGATTGTGAAAAACAAGGACGTTATTAAAAAGTAAAGTGAGGTTAAATTTTCAGTTATTTCACCTAATTGCTTTTGTATTTATGTATTTTAGTATTAAGCAGTGTTTAAATTATTTTATAGAACCCCATCAGTGTATAATATGCCAATAATATGCCTCCACCCGACTCCAGCCTCGAATGAAGTCCTGGACGCAACGGCCCCTTTATTCCTTTATTCCACCCCGGATGGGCTCCAGGTGTTTCCCGGCATTCCTCCCTGGACACGCCCCAGTGTGGCTGAAGTGCCGGCTGTTCTCCCGGAAGCTCTCCGGGTGTCCCTGCTCCTCTTCCTCCCAGCACTTCCTGGTGTGGCGCTGAGGTCCAGAGTCCCCAAGGCATTGGGGTGCCCCCTGGTGGTGACCACGGGTCCCTACAGGGTTGGGCTTCCATGCCCTCTACCCGTGGCCCCCAAAAGAACCAGGATGGCGGCCCCCACGTGATCCAGGGTGGGCATAGACCCTCTTCCTGTCCCTCAAGGCGTCCCGGCCTGGTCGTTGCCCCTGGCATCCCTGACAGGACGTATACCGAGGTACCACTGTATAGCGCTTTTCTCACTACTCCAAGAACTTTACTTGAACCACCACTAATGTGCAGCACCCACCTGGATGATGCGATAGCAGCCATTTTGGTGGCAGTTCTCTCACCACACATGAGCTCTCTTCTGGTCAAGGTTGTGAGGCAGCAAACATCCAATTAATAAAGAGAAGGGCAACCCCAGGACTGGGTATCAACTCACATCATCCCCACTCATTGACCCCGAGCCATTCTAGTATATGGAGGGTCTTCAGAACACTAAGGGACCACAAGGGAACACACTGAGACTGCTCTAGGATGAAGGAACTATAGGTTAATAATAATGATAAGAAGAATTCTTGACATTTACATTGCGCTTTTCTCACTACTCAGATCACTTCAGTGAGTGGTGAGCAGTTTGAACCACCGCTAATGTGCAGCATCCGCCTGGATGATGCGATGGCAGCCATTTTTACATTCGCCACACTTGAGCTGTTAGGTGGTAATGTGGTGACAGAGTTAGCAAATTAGAGACAGGGGATAATTAGAGGGCCGGAATGACTAGGCCAGGGGTGGGCAAAGTCATTCTTGGAGGTCTGCAGTGTCTGCAGGTTTTTGTTTCAACCCAGTTACTTAATCAGAAGCACTTATTGCTCAAGTAACTCTTCTGCTTCATTTTAGTTGTCTCACTCATTAAGATTTTGAACCCTTATTGCCTATTTTAGTCTTAAACAGCTGTATTCTTGGTTTTTAATTGCTCCTTAATAGCAGTAAGATGCAAAGGACAAAAGAAACCAGCATTTCTCCATTTAACTTGTTTCCACTTACACCGGTGTGTATTTATCGTGCACTATTTGGTTTATTAAATACTTAGAAAGAAAGTGAAGAGAAAAAAAGTGAAGGGCTGAGAATTACTCCTCAGTTTCAGACTTCAAATAATTTGGACGATATCCTTAGAAAGGAAAAAAAAGGATATGAGAATGGCCTGACATGACAGATTTAAAGCATTAACAAGTCATGAAATTAAATTATTGCCAAGGATTATTTTCTAATTAAGCAACTGGGTTGGAACAAAAACCTGCAGCCACTGCGGCCCTCCAGGACTGACTTTGCCCACCCCTGGACTAGGCCGTGGTGGTCAATTTAGCCTGGACATTGGGATACCCCCTACTCTTTAGAAAGGACGCCCAGGGATCTTTTATGACCACAGAGAGTCAGGACCTCACTTTTACGTCACATCCGAAAGACGGCTCAATTTTTACAGCTCAGTGTCCCCATCACTGCACTGGGGGGCACTGATATCCACATACAGACCACAGGGTAAGTGCCCCCTGCTGGCCTCACCCACATCTCTTTCAGCAGTAACCCCAGCTTTTCCAAGATGGTCTCCCATCCAAGTACTGGCTGGGCCTAAACATGTTGGGCTTCAGATGGATGACCAATTCTGAAGATCATGTGGTGCCACTCTAAAGTAGCCATGTTCCAAAATGGTGCAGTATTAGGCACTCAGCTCACCAAACCAAAAGTATCGTCCACAATCCAATAACGAAATGATCCAACAAGGACAACTCAGCTAAATGGAAACTTGGCAATTTAGAGTTTCTAACACAATGCTAGAGGTCACCAATTGTAGGAAAGACAACGCTACTTTTTACACCCTGCTAAAATGAAACCTAACCATCATCTCCACAAACTCCTTCTTTCTGAGCGCTTCTGCCATTTTCAGCATTGTGTGTGCGTTTCCCATAAGTCTTTCAATGCTTATCTTCCAAAAAAGCCTTCGAGTCCTGGATGTTAAACCCTGCACTCGAGATCCAGTTGTCTTTTTAAACATTAACCATTAAACATCTGTCATGCACCTCATCTGGGACTTTATTCTGCTGGCTCTTATAAAAAAGGGTTGAAATAATAATAATTCTTGACATTTATATAGCGCTTTTCTCACTACTCAAAGCGCTTCAGTGAGTGGCGGGCAACCTCAGCCACCACTAACATGTGGCATCCACCTGGATGATGTGACGGCAGCCATTTTTGCCCCAGTGTGCTCACCACACATTAGCTAGAGGTGACACAGACAGCCAATTAGAAACTGGGGACGATTAGGGGGCCAGAAGGTCTAGGCCGTGGTGGGCCATTTTGGCCAGGACATTGGGATACACCCTACTCTTTATGAAGGATGCCCAAGGATCTTTTATGACCATGTCCCACAGGTCCTGCCACATGCTCAGAAGGTGGTCTATTTCCATCTTTCCATTATAAAGGCTTCCCAACTGGAATGCCAACCGACCCGCGTCCTCCATGAGTCAGAGATCTGCCTACGGTGATAACTGTCATGATCAACAGGGTTTGGGTGAGCCACTTACCGTAAAATGTAAGGTATCCAAAAAGAGCTGCAAGGAAGTACATTACGTACATCACAGTGATGGAAATGTTGGACACGTGCTGCATCTTCTTCTTGGAGGGGCTGGAATATCAAAAAAATTAAGTAAGAAAGAAAGAAAGAAAGAAAGAAAGAAACTGGCCATGCAGTATGATTTGGACTCTTGGGCTATAATGTGGCTACAGTATTGTTCCCTAAACAAGGACGACAATGGTGATGATGATGATGATGATGGTGATGATGATTTTGTCTCTTATAACCCTGAGTGAGTTGCGTCTCCTGGCGGTTCTCCTGTTGTACAACTACACCAACAACAGCTTTGCACGCTGTCACACACACATGTCAGTGGGTCCTCTTCGGAGGTATGTAATACCACTCTGGGACGAGAGGGGGCACTGGCACTAATCAGGTCCTCTTCCATTCCCTCCACAATGCAGAGAAGACGCCCACTGAGGGCAAGTGACTCCGCCCCTTCCGGTCGCCCTATAAGTCACACGGGGTGGCCAAAAAGGAACTGTCACCCTAAGGCGTCACCTCAGGATTGTGACTGCAGGAAGGAACCTTTTCAGAAAGCCTGACGACTCTTTACTTTGCTCATTTTTGATTTCTACTTCGCTCCCCAGACCGCCGGTTTTGCTTTAAGTTTACCTTTGATCAAACGAGGGGATGAACGCGCCATGTTGCGCCCCCCTCCCCCCACAACATTTGTCACTTGGACTTGTCATTTCTCACTCGACCAACACATCTGAAGCACCTTGAGACTGCAGTCACTGTGGAAAGATGCGATCAAAAATGAACCCCAACTGCGTAAATATTACCATTCAAAAGCTTAGAGTTACCCAGATATGTTCATATTCTTTATAGAAATGGACACTTTTTATTATCAAGATAATATTAAACTGATTACAAAATACAGCCAAGGCATTACTCGTGTTTCTAGTGGCTATTACTGCCTGAAACGACTGCTGTTTAATTTATTATTCACATATGGCCACAGAGCCTCATTTTTGGCAGCCTTTCCTTCAGTGCCCTAATTGGTCATTTTAAACGCTAATTGGTTATTAGAGAAACCTTTGTAATTGCATTATCACTGCTGAAATCAGTCATTCCATTCACTTGGGTTGCAAGGTCCTGGCATTCCTAAAGTGCTGTTCTGGGTTCAAAATTGGACAAAAGTGAAAGCAACGTTCTCAAGAAAGATTGACAAGAAACTGAAGATTTCGCACATGGAGCACTGTTCATGAATAGTGAGGGGTCTTAATCCGGGCTGTCTCTCTGATCAGTTCCGAATTGCTCAAGCACAAGTATGCCATACTTACTTGCGAAGCTCAGTGTAGATGGGCAGGACCTCTGGGTGGCAGACGAAAGCAAAGGCCAGGATGGGAACTGTGTAAGCCGTCTACAAAGAGAAAGATCATCAGGCACGAAGCAGAAGAACAACCTCAAAGCAAGCAGCTGGCTGTCCCCACTGTCACTACCCTTGTAACACGCTGCTCAGTTGTTCAGGCTTTTCTAATTCAAGAGCGATGGCAAGCAGTTCTGTAAAATTACCCAGAGTGCTTTGTTCTGTTTCTTTGCTGAGCATACTCTCGTGTCATGGAGGAACAATTTAAAATGGCGTCTACAACGGTGGCTGGCTGGGGTTTGTTTGTCATTTCACATTGAATTACAGAGTCACTTGCACTTGCATGAAATGAAGCCAATCTGAAAAGAAGCAGAGAACGTCCCACCGCAAGTGGGTTACCTGTGAGTTAAGGGTGAACATACGAGGGCCGCAGCTCAGCTCCTCCTCATCCTCGGCGTGGCTGCTCTTTGAATCTGCAAGCATACTGGTGTTGAGGATCTCCGAACTGTTGAAGTGAAATTCCTGAAAAGGGCAGGGGACCTGAAACTTTTTGTAGATCACCTGAGGAAGAAGCAAGTCAGTTTAAAGTTCTGCAAGAATGTTAAGGTGAAAAGTGAAATCAATATGAGAATTCTACTGAATTATGCAAATATAACAAGAAGAACAACCAGAAACATAAATACCCATTAACTGGTAACACATACGGGTTTATTTAAATTGTTCAAAACATTACCAACATACCCTATAAATGCTGATATAATAGAGTAATTAAATTATTATTTTACAATATCTATGGTTGGATGGCCCATGTGCTTTAACTCCTTGGCTTATTTCATCCTAAATCGATGTTACATTAGATCATAAGAAAGCAAACCCGTTCAGTCCATCAAGCCCGTTGTTTAGCTAATAGTGGGGTCACCCGATATGTGTGATGGAAGGCCGGCAGCTCAACCCGGCCGACACACCCAGGACGCTAGATGGCGACTTCCCTGCAGCATAGCAGTGCCCCGGCTTCCCGCAGGGCACTATGGGATATGGAGTTTGGCTTCACAGCCCTGCTGGGTACCGTGGGTGCCACCAGGTGACACTGCAGGGAGACACAGGGACTTCTGTTTCCCATATAGCCCGGAAGTACTCCCAAGTCCTGGGGACAGAAGGACAGAAGTACTTCCGGGCTAAAGAACAATACAACTCTCCATCTGACCCGGTCAAGGACTATATAAAGGACTGGTGGAGACCCAGCAAGCGAGCTGGAGTTGGGAAAGAGTGTGACAGAGCTTGCTGGGAGGAGAGGAAGAAAAGTATTGTGTTGATTAGTGTGTGTATTGAGGATATGGTGCTTTGGAGGCACTATAGAGAAGAAAAAGATTTAAAATATTCTTGGTGTTTTTAAACCTGTGCCCAGAGTATCTGTCTGTTGGGTTTCATGGGATAACAGCGTCCCCAAGTGTCCACAATTCTAATGTATCAAGTCACCTGATATGCTTATGTATCAAGTAGGGGTCACCTGATATGCTACTATATCAACTGGGGGGATCACCTGATATGCTAATGTATTTAAGTGGGGTCACCTGATATGCTAATGTATCAAGTCACGTGATATGCTAATATATCAAGTGGGGGTCACCTGATATGCTAATGTATCGGGTCACCTGATATGCTAATATGTCAAGTCGGGGTCATCTGATATGCTAATGTATCAAGTGGGGGGTCACCTGATATGCTAATGTATCAAGTGGGGTCTCCTGATATGCTAATATATTGGGTCACCTAATATGCTAATGTATCAAGTGGGGTCACCTGATATGCTAATATATCAAGTGGGGACACCTGATATGCTAATGTATCGGGTCACCTGATATGCTAATATGTCAAGTCGGGATCATCTGATATGCTAATGTATCAAGTGGGGGGTCACCTGATATGCTAATGTATCAAGTGGGGTCTCCTGATATGCTAATATATTGGGTCACCTAATATGCTAATGTATCAAGTGGGGTCACCTGATATGCTAATATATCAAGTGGGGACACCTGATATGCTAATGTATCGGGTCACCTGATATGCTAATATATCAAGTGGGGTCACCTGATATGCTAATGGAGTGAGGGAGAGAGGGAGAGAGAGAGAGAGAGAGAGAGAGAGAGTGATATTGGGAATATTCACTGATACAGAGCACTGCCACACCCACCACACGATGAGCCACCCCAGGATCACAAATTAGGACCCGAGTCCACTTCTGCAACGGGTGACACCTGAGCACCACACTAGGAATGGAACAGCGTGAGGTTTTTTTTACGGTGGCTGGAGTGCCAATCCTGCCGCCAACCCCGACGTTTTCCCTGTAAGTTGGAGAATATGCTAATGAGGTTGCAAGAAAATATGTAAAAATTAAAAACAAAACATCAAGCAATGTATTGAATAGGAAGTGAATGTCAATATTATAAACAGCTGGGGTCACGAAAAAGCTCAGATTTCAAAATGGGGTCACAAACCAAACGAGCATGGGAACCTCACAGCAAAGTTGTCCCAACATGTCACCCAGATTTTTCTATTAGGTTGTCAAGGTTTCTAATTCAACTCCAAGTCTCGGTAGTTTGTCCCAGATTCCCACAACTCCTGGTGTATAGAAGTGCTTCCTGGTCTCAGTCCTAAATGTACTTCCCAGTAATGTCCACTGCTCAAAACTAAACGGGTCGAATTCTCTAACTCTATCACAGCAGCACAGACTGAAGTCCCAGGATGCACTGGGCTGCTCTCCTCTGCACATCTTCACGTGCTGATATGTCTTTCTTGTACATTGGCACTCAGTACTCCAGAGGTGGCCTCACTAGTGTGCTATAAAGTCCCAGCAAAACATCCCCTGATTTATATTCAACAGTTTTTATGATATAAAATAGCATTTTATTTACATTCAGTAAGAATGTAAGAAATTTGACAAACAAGAGGAGTCCATCCATTCAGTCCATCAAGTCCGTTGGTTTAGCTGCTAGCTAAGTTGTCCCATCATCTCAATCCAGACTCTTCTTGAAGGTTCTCAAGGTTCCTAATTCAACTCCAAGTCTCAGTAGTTTGTTCCAGACTCCCACAACTCCTGGCGAAAAAGAAGTGCTTCCTGTCTCCACTCTACAGTTTTTACGATATAAACTAACATTATATTTACATTCAGTAAGAATGTAAGAAATTTGTCAAATGAGAGGAGTCCATTCAGTCCATCAAGTCCATTAGTTTAGTTAATAGCTAAGATTCTCGCCTGTGTGCAAATCGCATCAGAAATCAGCAAGGCAGCCAAACTGAAATGGACTCAGTGAGGGGTTCTTTGGTTTTTCAAGCCTGTATAGTGCTGTGCGCCTCCACTGACCTCTGCTTAATGTGCAGAAAACATGCCGACTGTACATCTTGCATTGGGCGGCTCAGCCAAGTTTGGACACCGATGACCTTAGTTAACTTTGGTCAGGCTATTTTTATGTTAAGCAACATTATACTCCTGCTCCTCAGTATTTTCTGGGAACCATGACACAGAGAACAGGCCTTTCCCGTTGCCCCCCACCCCCCTTAGAGAAGTCACCCGGCAGACTTACAGCAATGAGAAAGAAAACCATGCAGCTGATGGAGAAGCCACTGGTGTATCCGAGGTAACCTGTGAGAAACAAAGAGAAACAAAGAGTTAAGAAGCATCATGAGGCAGGTCTTCCGCCATTTTGTTTCATTTAAAAAATTGAACAGACAGAGGCCTGTGGTAAAACAAGCCACTTGCTGTACTGTATGTGGTGCTGCAGAGAAAGTGAAGGTGCCATGTTCACCCCTGTCTCTGCGTTTACAGAAAAGGCCCACTTAAGGCTACGTCACATCACATGGCTTTTCCAGCGTTTGCCACTCTTAGTGAGTCGGGGACAGTCAGTGGCAAGCTGGAAGTACTCCCGGGTTCTAAATAAAAATGGTGGCTCCGCTTCGATACGGGAAGCCAGAGTTGGGTGGAAGTGGACGAAGTTTGCCTGGAAGAAAGGAAGGAGAGAAGGAGAAGGAGCCTAAAGAGTGGTATTGTGTCTTCTTTGTGCCTTTTCAACACCTTTGTAGGAGGAATTTAAAGACTAAACCTTTTATTTCAAATTGTGTCCGTTCAATTGCACCGCTTTCTTCACGTCGTCATCTGTCTTGAATCGACGACCACCCAGGTATTTTTTTTTAATGGTGCAAAAAGTTAGAAATCACACACATCGTGCCAAATCTGGTGAATAAGGAGGATGTGGCAATACCTCAAACTTCAGTTTCTCCAGACAGGCCTTGGTGTTCTTACCAGTGTGTGGGCAGCAAAAGGACTCTTTGAGACAGCAGTCCCTTGGACAGAATAGCAGGCTTCACAGTGGTCTCCAGCAAGTCACAGTAACTTGCACTAGTGACTGTAGTACCCCTCGGCATGTAGTGTTCGACAATAACTCTGGTGCACGAATGATGGCGAGGACAAGACAAAGCCTTTTATTCTGCTGGCACTTCTAGGCGGGTGGCGCCAGTGCATTGAGAAGGGTGAGCACTCCATTGAAAAATGACATGATCAACTTTGTGCAGGTTTGTTCCATTTTCTAATAAATCCCATTTTCTAACTTTAGCTTGACCCATCGTAATTACCCGCCACTCCAGGGGTTGGCAATGTGCTTTAATGACTCTTGTCTCCCTTCCTCCCACTACAGACCAGATGATTGACAGCTGTAACATCTCTGACATCATTTCTGGTGTCTATCCACCTGAACCCGCCTCTTCCTGCCAGAAGGACATACGACTGGAAGGTCGTCCATTTTGTGGAACTCCCGTCTGAAAAGACATTCTTTGCAATTATTACTTCTTTTTACTTTCTCGTATACAAAGTATAGGTAAAGTATTGGAATCGTCCAAAAAATCCAATGTTTAGACTTTGGTGAATGTTGAAGTTTTAGACCTCCCTGACTTTCTCG